>NW_019384610.1:38352-65958 GCF_000671375.1 Centruroides sculpturatus | reverse complement strand
TTATTATTATATTAATATATAAAGTTTCATTACTTTTGTACATTTTTTCTTTTCAAAGAATGAAACTTATGTAGTCAGCATGAATTTTATTATAAAGTTTTTGTCATATACAATGATATGTTTAAAAAATTTGAAAAAATTTAATAATCATTGTAATTATATACAAAAAGTTCCTATTCTATGTGTAGAAAATTATTAATAATTGACAAACAACATAAAATAAATATCTTATATAATTGCTTGCCAATTGCTTAAACTTTGCTTTCAGAATTTCAAAAAATATGTCAGAGTATGAAATATAAGGGAAACTGGAAAGTAATGTTGTATTTTGATTATCAACATTTATTTAATGCTAATCAATTGATTCCAAAACCTGATTCATTACATTAAAGCCACACCAACTGCCATATAATATCAGGCTACATTCCAGCAATAATAATTTAAATTACTGATTAGCCTATTATATAGCAGTTGGTGTGACTTCTTTTCTTTGATTTTACACATCAATTTCATTTTTATAACATCCCTATTTGAAATATCAAGCCAAAAACCAGAAGAGCTTCATATTCAACATTGTATGTTATTCAAATTTCGGAAAGTAGCGATGCAACAAAAGCTACAAAAAATATTTGTGATGTATATGTCCATAAATGCCAGAGGTGGTTTACTAGGTTCAGGTCAGGTAATTTTGATCTTTGTGACTCACCTCGTTCAGGAAGACCAGTGTCTCTTGATAATGTTGTTTTACGGGCAGAAGTGGAAGCAAATCCTTGTTAAATGATTGAAGAGTTTTTTGCTTTTATGGGTATGGTCTTCAACTCTGTTAGAGTCCCAACAGTCTCATTCAGAGGTGTAATAAATTATACCCTTTGGTCTTTATTGATCCTCTAGGACAGAGAAGGTGAATCTTTTTGAGTCTGCATGCCATATAGTGAGCATAATTACCTTTAAAAATATTTGTGTGCGCCAAAGTTTTGGGCTTCAAATAACAATATTTAAAGAAATTAAATGAAAATGCTTTAATTAGAATAAATGTAAAGAAACCCATTGAAAAAAGGTCTGACCAGATGATAGCCGAAATGACGATTGAAAAAGATGGGCAATAAACCAAAATTTGTTTTTTTCAGTTAATGGGACACCAGAAGACTATTGCATTTAACAATTTAGCCCATGCCACCATGCCAGCTTTGAGTAGCCCACTTGACTGTTTGTGGAGTGCTTGATGTTATATAGTTTTAGGGGGTGAGGAGCTCACCCCCACCCAAGCACCAAGGTGCTTACTATTGCTTGCACCGAGGCACACATCTGCATGTGAAGCATCTAGAAAGGCGGTAGACTGATACATGTTAAAAACTGACATTTGGAGATGATTATGTTGCAAATGGTCAACAATTCTGGGGGTAGTGTGAAACCCCTCATTTAGAGCTTGAATCTTACCCATTGCCATACATATCGGCTGGCGTCCCGTTAACCATAAAGTACCCCAAAATTGTATTACATGTTACATGCCAAACGAGTCTCACAATGTACAGCAGTTTCAAACTGCTCTAAGGGTTCAACTATACAAATGTGAGCAAGAGAATTTTCCAAGCAAGTGAGAATATGTGGCAAGAAGAGGTGATGACATTTCACACACTGTTTCTCGCTCTCGTGTGTGGTCATAATAAACGAGAGCAAAAAACAAGAAGTGTGTGTGAAATGTCATCACCTCTTCTTGCCACATATTCTTGCTCACTCACATCTGCATAGTCACACCCTAAGAGGTTGACACGTCTGAACTTTATTGGTCCTTTATTGATACACAGTCTAGGGGTCACCACTGTCTCATTCAGACCTAGAATCTTACCAAAGTGACCTTACCTTACAACAGAAATTAACTTTAAAATTGCAAAATACCTATGTGGACCTTCATCCATGCCATGTTGCTGTCTCATTGCTTGAGACTGACTGATATTGGAATCTCCAACTATACCTTTCAACCCATTTATAAAATCTTGGGATAATGTTCTTCTCTACATAATAAACATACAATTTTAACTCTTACCTTCACAAAAAAAGGAAACATTTTATAGAAGTTTAAAAAGTTATCGCTTTATAAAATTATATAATACACATTAAGTGACATTAATTACCTGTAAATAGCATTTTAAATTAGAAAAACAAATAAGGTTAGTTGTAGCAGACGAACGAGGAAACTGTACGACTCTAAACATATTGAAAAAATCGACCTCTAGTGACGGAATTTAGAAATTACAAATATATATAATTATATGATATTCACTTTTATACAACTTCTAAATTTTATTATTACAATGTTGTAATAAATTGCGTAATATTCTTGAAATTGCTTATTTTTACAAATAATTTAATAATATAATTCTTAAAAATAATTTTAAGGAAATAATTGTCTATGTTTAGAATCTGAATTCTCTATTTATATCAATATTTTAAATAATAATATTTATAATAAAAGAATATAAACATTTTTGATGTTTAAATTAAATTTTTAATAAGTTTCTAAATTATTTATGTAATATTATGTTAACATTTTGTTGTAATAATAAATAAAATAAAATTTTTTAATTAAATATTTTTAAAAACATGTACAGAGGTCATAGGGAAGATTATTTCACGTGATAAAAACGGCGATAAATAAAAAAAATCAGTTTATAAACATTATAGATAAAGAATTAACCTCAGAAATGTTGGCTTTCCTGTATAGAAATTGTTTTGCGGAGAAGCCGCTTTGCAGGAAACTAATCATAAGATCAATCTCTAACATTTTACTCTCTTATTTAATTAAAGTCCATTCCTTTCTAAATGTTTAATATTAAATGACTATGAGAACTGTCTCAATTTCATTCGTTATAAAGAATTAATTGGGCAAAGGAATTACATTTCTGAGAGGAAATACAATCATAGAAACAAAAATTACCAGAGTTCGGATTCTTGAGACTTATCACATTTCACTTACTTATTATTTTTCTTAATTTTTAAAATATGGATACCGTTCTTCCCACATTTATCATTCTTTACAGTTTACAATATTCCTCTGATCTTTATCACCTTTAATGCATACTTTTTAAACCTAAGTTGTCCTCGGATGTTAATTATTCCCCGGTTCAAATATAAATTTATGAACTTAACAAATACAGAAAACTCTAGTAATTTTGCAAGAGAAAAAACAACCTGAACACTTTTGTATTGTCATCCTAAATCTCTCAAAATGATATTTCATGCAATATTTCTGTTTAGTTGTTTAAATGACATAGTACAAAGTTCAATTAAATTCGATAAATATATCGAGTTTTTGTAACAAAATCTCGTAACAGATGGCGCCACACAATTTTATTCCTTATATTATAAAAATTAATAAATTCTAAAAATTTTTTCGTTTAAAAAACTTCTAAGAACCACAAGTGACGTTCACTCTTTAATTCCGACTTCGATAGAGTTTAAAAAAACAGAGAAAACCAGAGAATTATTTTCACTATCTCTTACTTTATTATGTTATCCATATATATTTCGCTATTTTAGCCTCTTCAGTGGATATTACACTGTTTAGATGCCAGTACTATTATAGTTCATCAAGCTATCCCAGCATGCATCGACATATGCTCCGGTATTTAAATTTATACAATTTGCATGTTCTTTAATACAGTAATGTTCTATGATGCGTCTTTTTACAAAATTTTTTTCTTTATACAAAATTTTAATATTACTACGATCAATAAGACAATTTTTAATACTGCAGTGTTGTTGCCACGGGGATTCAGTTCTGTTCAATCGAATTGCCGCCTCATGCTCCTTTAGCCTCACTTCCAGTTTTCTTCCTGTTTCTCCAACGTAGCTTTTCCGTTCTGTGCACGTACACATCAATTCATATACGACTTCTGCAACTTCTAAAGGATTCTTCGATTGTTTTTCATTTGCTTTATTAATCAGACAAATACTGTTATTTAATTTATTTTTTTGTTCACCTACTAAATTGACTGAGAACAATTCTTTAATATAAGTTTTATATTTTTCATAAAATTTGAAAATATATGGAATTTTAATATATAAGTTTTCTATTTTATTATTTTTAACATTATATCTATTATTTAAATACGAATTGTACCACTTACGTATAAGCTGTTGTGGATAGTCATTCAATAAATATTTTTTAAAAAGATTCTTANATTATCGCCAAAGAGACGGGATCGCAATGGGATCAGTAATTGGCCCAAAGCTTGCCGATATTTGTATGGCATCAATAGATGAAAAAATCTTCCAGTACCAAGGTATTGTTTTTTATACTAGATATGTGGATGACATATTAGTTTTGTACGACTCAAATAACGTTACAGCTGAAAATATCAAGGATTATGCAAATAGTTTAAATAAGAACATTAAATTTACTTATGAAGAAGAAAAAAATTATGAAATTAATTATTTAGATGTAATAATCACAAGAAAAAATGAAACATTGCTGTTCCGAAAATACGAAAAAATATGTAATAATAATAAGGTGATTAATTACAAGTCATATTCTTCTATAGGAATAAAAAGAAATGTTTTTTTGATGGAATTAAAGAAAATATTTAATAGAACAACTTTAAAAAAATATATTGAAATTGAAACTAAGAATCTTTTTAAAAAATATTTATTGAATGACTATCCACAACAGCTTATACGTAAGTGGTACAATTCGTATTTAAATAATAGATATAATGTTAAAAATAATAAAATAGAAAACTTATATATTAAAATTCCATATATTTTCAAATTTTATGAAAAATATAAAACTTATATTAAAGAATTGTTCTCAGTCAATTTAGTAGGTGAACAAAAAAATAAATTAAATAACAGTATTTGTCTGATTAATAAAGCAAATGAAAAACAATCGAAGAATCCTTTAGAAGTTGCAGAAGTCGTATATGAATTGATGTGTACGTGCACAGAACGGAAAAGCTACGTTGGAGAAACAGGAAGAAAACTGGAAGTGAGGCTAAAGGAGCATGAGGCGGCAATTCGATTGAACAGAACTGAATCCCCGTGGCAACAACACTGCAGTATTAAAAATTGTCTTATTGATCGTAGTAATATTAAAATTTTGTATAAAGAAAAAAATTTTGTAAAAAGACGCATCATAGAACATTACTGTATTAAAGAACATGCAAATTGTATAAATTTAAATACCGGAGCATATGTCGATGCATGCTGGGATAGCTTGATGAACTATAATAGTACTGGCATCTAAACAGTGTAATATCCACTGAAGAGGCTAAAATAGCGAAATATATATGGATAACATAATAAAGTAAGAGATAGTGAAAATAATTCTCTGGTTTTCTCTGTTTTTTTAAACTCTATCGAAGTCGGAATTAAAGAGTGAACGTCACTTGTGGTTCTTAGAAGTTTTTTAAACGAAAAAGTTTTTAGAATTTATTAATTTTAATATTTGTCTACACCGATCCCATTGTTTTATTATTCATTATATTATAATTAAAAATCATAAAAGTTACTTTCTAAATAAAATATCATAACAGCCGGGAAAGTTACGCAACTCGTTGCTGGACGTTTCTTAATTTAGTAAATTATTAAATCTCATTTTTAAAAAAAGTTAGTTTTCAAGCAAAGCGCCATGTTTTAATCGATGCCGTTTCAATCTCGCAGTCGCCGTTTACTTACAAATAAAACATTAAACTGATGTATAAACATTTTATTTACAGATATGAATAAAAATGTTTACATCCTTTTTTTAAAACGAAAAACGATAAGGCCTTTTAAAGACGAAGTGGCAGTGGAAATACATACATTTACATACATACCGATACACGTTCGTACATGTACAATTTTAATATAAACAATCGGTAAAAAGCGCAATTACTGTAGGCCTCTTACCAAAATATATCCGGTCACGTGTTTCTGCCACACATACTGCGTTTACGCTTCCACTTCAGAAAATATAGGAAATAACGAATCGGAAATGTTCCGCCATTTTACTTGATCAGTGTGAACTCTCGGAAACATATATAACTATTTTTTTTTTTATTTCTATGCATCTACAACTAAAAATATTGCATATAAATTAATTATACAATATATTTACACGTTGCAGTTCTTAATTCCGTGACGTCTTTCTTTATACAGTAACAATTTCCGGTGTCATCCAAATCTGGAGTTGTTCTACATTCCCTTTGGCCTACTGATTGGACAAATGATTACCCATCTGACAATGAGTAAACCGACGAATTCTATGTAATTAAAAACGTGTTACACACATCAGAAACTTGTGCCAAAATTTTGGCCACGGCACTTAATTTTCGAATAGTTTTTAAGCCTTTAAAATCCTAACATCATGATGTAAAGTGCTTCCTTCCTTCCTCTTTCCGTATAACATATATGGCGCTCTCTACAAAGTTATAAGAAGCAGACAAACAAAAATACTAAAGTAGCCAGTTCTAAATGAGGTCTTTCGTCAATTTATTTAATTTTTTTTATTTTTATTTTTTGATTTATAGAATTATAACTTTTAAGACAATTAAATATTTTGATTGAATATTTTTAATATGGAAGGCGTATTTTAATAAATGCTCACGTTCCTGAGGGTGACTCGCATACCCGTAAATTGGGTGTCGTCTCTAAAAACTCTCTGAATTCCGACTCGATGTCGGTGGTGGTACGTAACCGGCGATCATCAGTGGCCAAATGATTTGGGGAACATGTTACCAATTCTTGAGATACCCGATTGTCAACAGTTAGTTCGACTCTCTCCTCTTCCTCCACTTGATTGACCACCTCTTCTATTGTGCTCTTCTGTTCTTGAGAATCCTCCGGAGGATCTATGGAAACTGTGACCGGTTCGTCCGATACTGGTCGGAAAGTAATGCCCATGGCTTTTCTCAGACATTCTACGCTGACAATTTCTGAAGGAGTTGCCTGTTTTAAACATACAAATTATGGATTAAAACTGTTTTGAGTTATTTACATTCACAAGAAATTATTTTTTGTACAAATTCCTTACTTGAGAAGCAATGTCGGCCAGTTTCTGTGAAACCCTCTCGGCTGTAATTTTAAATAGATTATTATTAATTATAAAATATACTGTACCATTATTTTTAAAGAAATAAAACAAAAAGTCTCACCTAGCTCTTGTTCTGCTGCAGAAGGACCCTGTATGTTTGCCAAATGAGGTGGAGGTTCTGCACTTAACCGTTCGTGTTGAACTTTGGCTAAATTCTGTAATAGTTTAGTAGTTGAATCTAGTTTTCGCTGAATCACTCGCCTCTGTTCACTCAAGGAAACTTCATTTTGTAATTTTTTAACTGATTCATCATTTTTTGGAGCCGATTCTCCTGCCATTTACATAGAAATTTTATAAGTATCTTTCCAGTTCTAAAACAAGATTTTAATCTATAACACTTACCAACATTATCTAGAAGAGACATATCTAAATCTACAGAAGAAAGAGCATTCAAGGAATCAAAATCTACTCTAATATCACTATCATTAGTTGGCTCTGTAGCTGTACCAATTCCTTTCTTTTCAGTAGATAATGTTTCCGTCACTAAGGCTGACAGATCATCTAACTTTTTCTTTTCTTCTTCAGCTCCTTTTCTTTTCTGTTTTTTTCATATTCATACAATTATGCTTTGTTGATTAAACAAACTTAAAATAGATGTTATATACTCATAGATAAAATTCTTACCTCTTCCAGTAACTTCATGGTTTTTGAATGCTCTCCCCCAGTTAATATATCCAACAGATTATCCACCATATTCATAACAAAGTCACAGTCTTTAGCAAAACTCATAATACTATAAGAGGATATATTTTTAAAAACTTGTAAATTTCTATTGTTATTAATTAATTATTATAGTTATTTATGTAAAATATTGCTTACCTTTCAGCATATTGAACCCCAGTATCATCTCCATATGCAGATAAAACTAAATCAGATTCTTCTTTAGTAAGATTGGCAAACATGGAATCATACTGAGGACTATAGGAAGTGAATGAGCCATAATTCAAATAATTCACTATAATAAAAATAAAAAGTAATTATATATAATCTTCATTTTTAATTTTTTTCATTATGAAAAAACTGATTTGTTATCTACCTGGTTTCACAATGTTTTTGGCATCTTCTCGGAACCTAGTAATAGATCCTGTCCCTTGAGTCAATTTTCCAGTTAACATTTCTAAATTGACTTTCATTTCTGTTTGACCTATCAACATAAATTCAATTTTAAAATTTTAGAAATCTTTTGATGTTATATAAGGCATTAAATGAAACATACCATTGTTCTCTTTATCATTGCCTTTTCCACTTGAAGGATTAAGAAGTGCAAGTGTAGTGCTTCCATTTTCATGTTGCCTTAAGAATCCATACTAGAACAACCAATTTCAGATAAGTTTCTTAATTTATTAATATCAAATTGTTTGTGTGATATACAATGTATGACAAAAATAAATGCACACCTGTACATATAATTAACATCCAGGAATAGTATGGAAATAAAGAAAAATTGTTATACTTGTGTCATCAAGAAAGTATTTAAGGAGATGGTCGATACAATACAAAGTAAGATATTACTATTATGTTTGATTTTATTATTATTTTTAATTAGCTTTGTACTTATATCTAGCTCTTAATAATTTTGATGAGCGGCCATAAAATGTAAAACAGCCTGAAATACATCAATTTATATAAGTAATCAACCAAATTAAATATTTTAATCAATTTTCTGGAGTTTACAAATTGACTTTCAAATTAAATATAATTATACCCTAAGTTTTGTATCATTGAATTACTGGTAGAGTTCCTATATGCCTGCAGATGCAGGATTATGGAATTTTCAAGAATTATCTAATTGGATATAGTTGGTGATCCCAACAGAAAGGAAAGTATTTTTAGCTTTTACAAAATTTGCAAATTTGACAGCAATGAAAAATGGGTCGTATACAATAACAAGAAGAGGTCATTTCAATGGCTTGATACTGATGTGAGAGATCGGACTTGGAAAGGGGAAAACCCCATAATTTTATTTGGGAATTTTTCGAAAAAAAATTCATTTGTCGTTTTGAAAAGGAAATTTATTTAAATCTCAGAGAAAAAAAAACCTTTTCCATTTTATTACCAGAGGATGAGTGCAATTCTCTTCCCGGAGTCGTTTCCTTTCCCAGGGAACTCAGAATGTGTCACTGAGAACTACAACAAAAAATTCACTATTGGTGGAAACAACAACATGACTTGGAAATAAAAAGGAAACCTGAAGGAACAGTGAGAGGGGTCGAAAGTCCGCGAGAATATTCCATGTGTGCCAGTTGAAAGGATTTATCATCATCGCTCGTTGCCGTGCGCTCTTCCTGAATATCCAGTGTTCCTCCAGGAACACCTACAAAGAACCAACAGATCTCAACTTTCGATAGACTTTAACCGCCATCCAAGGCAACAGAGACATTCCCAAAGCTCCTCAATGACTCCACAGACATCTGGAAATTCGTACATAGTGCTTCAGGTATTTATAATGACCCGCAATGTTATGTAAACTCTCTCTCTCCAACTCGGTTCTCGCAAAGAAGCTTTAGGGGAAATACCCTTTTGTAGAACTAGTTTAATAAATGAATTTTGTTATTGTTAGAATTGTGTTAGGTGCACTTCCTCAAGCAGTCTCCATCCCGAGTCCAACTGCCCAGATGCGACTGCTCGCATGTAAAGATGAACGTAACGATCTCTGTGTCTACCCAGAAGACAGTGGTGTCAGTCCTGATAAATTAAACATTGTAGTCTTTGCTGACGCAATGTCGACCCTTCGGTCCTGTGGTGCCACAGCATAGAGGGGGCCCTTCGGCATTGTCACACTGATAAACCTCCCAAACATATGCTGAAATCAAGCCTACATCCAAAAACAATTATGATTACAATTTTGTGGTCATTAAACAGCTTCCTCAAACCCAAGTGAAATAATCATAACAGACTCTTACATAAATGAACCGGACATTGTTCATGAGAAAATCTGTAATGGTGGAACTTTAATTATATCCTTTGCAGAAATGCATTATGCAGGATCCTGTAAGCTCAGCTACTTAAGAATAAATGATATTTGTACTAAGGTAATCATTTAAAACAGAAAAATAGTCCTAAATAATAATATTACATTAAATTCAACTACAATGAAAATATTAAGCCAGTATTATCTCCATTTGCTTTCTGTTTAATAGATCTCGCTTTATTCTATCCACTCAGTGATAACTAATATTTAAGTGACATCATTTTTTCAAATGTTTATATTTTGTTCTGAATACTTTCTGTTTTCAAATTTTTTTCCTTCTTAAATTTTACATGAAATCATCTAAACTAAATGGTTAAATTTTTTTCTTTTCAAATTTATTGGTCAAATTTCTTGTGTTTTCATTGATGAATTTGATATATTTCTTTAAACAAACTTACACATGTAAACTTAAAAACTGTTATATTAGGTCATCAAGGATGATATTTGTAGATAATAATATTGCCTCTCAGAGTGCCTATGAATTATTGTTTAAGTTTGGTGTTAGCAAACAAACAATATTAACTCATTTAGCTCAAATCAGTAAAGTGAAAAAGTTGGATAAGTGGGTTCCACATGAAACGCTTGTTTAATGTTGCTTTCTCATCACAAATCTGATCCAAGAATAGAATTGTCACTTGTAATGAGATATGGATCCAATATGACAATTGCAAACATTCAGCTCAGTGGCTGGACAAGGATGAATCATCAAAACACACTCCAAAGTGCAATATTCATCAAAAGAAGCTGATGGTGAGTGTTTGGTGGTCTAGCGCAGGTGTGATCCATTATGATTTCAAGAAACCTGGCTCATTGATCACAGCAAAATATACTGCAACCAACTGGATGAAATGATGCAAAAGCTTAAAGAAAAACAGCCTAGATTGGTCAACAGCTCGACTCCTATATTATTGCATGATAACACACAAATGACCACACTCTGCACAAATGACTGTGGCAAAACTACAGGAATTCAAGTTGAAACTTCATCATCATCCTCTATACTCACCAGACCCAGCCCCCATTGACTACCACTTCTTCTGTAATTTGGACAACTTTTTAATAGGAAAACAATTTAATTCTGACAATGCTGTAAAACTGGCCTTCCAGGAATTCATTGACTCTTGTCCGCCAGGGTTTTATACCATCAGCCTGAACAACCTGCCACTTAAATGGCAAAACTGTATAGACAATACGGATGCATACTTTGATGAATAAAATAATTCCTTATACAGTGGGTGTTCAGATAGCGAATAAATCGGATAACAAACACTTTCGCAAAAGATTTTTATGATTGGACAATGAACACATGTTTGGATAATAAACACTTCACTGAACTAACATAAAAAGAAGCGACAGAAAATAACAAATACCAATTGATTTTCCCTTGTCTTCGGGTAGCAATTCTAAACCTTTTGGAGCGCAGGAGACATCAACATCGATACTCAACCTGATACCGATCAGATAATATTCCTCCGAATTTTGAAACTCTCCCTTGTAATTCCAGCTTTTTGTTTACCTTTCTGACAAATAATCTTTTATAGTCTTCACGAGACTGTCGGACGGTCACTTGTTAAGTTTTGCATTGGGGTTTATTTACGAAATGTGAAAGTTTAATTGTCCCATTGGATATTCGTTAACATTTTAATACCAAATTTTAAATTTCATCCAGGCCTTGCATTTAAATAATTTTTTGTGGGCTAGTTGATTTTTGTGGCTTTTCAAACTTTTTATTTAAAAAAGAAACTGATAATATTATGAAGCCTAAAAAGAGGAGTGCCAAGAACTGTGCTCACCATAGAAGCCAAGTAAGAGATAATAGCCAAGGTAGAAAGTGGGCATAAGATGTTTGATGTTGCTAGGCAGTATGGCTTGAACAGGCCTAAAGTAGGCACAATCTTAGCTATGAAAGATATATCAAGAAGTCTCAAGCTGCTAATGGAGTAATGAAAATCACATCTGAGAAATAAAGAGCATTTTAGAGCTCATAATGGAAGCTGAAACTGATCTGACAACAGAAGAACTCTGAGAACTCTCAAATGAAGAAAACCAAGAAACTCAGAGAGATGTGTTTTCTTTTGACAAAGAGGAAGACGAAAGAGGAGAAATGTCAACATCTGCTACTGAAGATCTTTTGACGAAGTGGGAGGATATCAGAACAACAATAATCCCAAGTGGCATTCAAATCAGAATAAAGTTAACAGGGTTGGGGATCTCTACAATTACAATACTATTAATTACTTCCGAAAAATCCTGAAGAAAAGAGAAAAGCAATTGACATTAGACAGATTCTTTAACCCCCACAAACAAAAAAAACATGACTAATAAAAATGTAAGACTGCATACATATGTATTTTTACTATTACATATAAACAAACGTAGTAAAAGAAGTATATATTTTTTATTTTTTGGAGTGAATGAATTAATTAAATTTCCATAAAAACCTATGGTAAATCGATAATTGGTTAACGAACAAAGTCTTGGAACAAATTATGTTCATTAACTGATCACCCACTGTATTTGTAAGTTATCAACCAACTTTGCCTTTTTTTCCACAAATTTCATCCTTGATGACCTGATACAAAAGCTCAATAAATGAACAAACAGCAATTTGGTCACTGATAATTCAGAAACTGTATAAATTAAGTAATAGTCACTTGTTCAAGTTAAAATAAGATCATCATAATTTATATGTATTAATTTTTCAGATATATAGAAACAAATATTGAACTAAAACATGTGTGTTTATATATGGCCTATTGGAATCAATACAGACACACTGTTTTATTTATCTCTCACTTTATTTTTTCCCTAATATAATAAACTGAATCAATTCATGATAACATCCAAAGATTCAAGAATGCTTTTCATAAAAGATTTAAATAATTTTTAAACACATTTGAAATATTTATATAAATTTATGTAAAATTAGTAATAATTATACAATTTATTCTTAATTATAATTTGAAAACAAAATTTTGCTTTAATAACTTAAACAAATTCATGTAAAATTAATCAAATTAGTAAAACTAGACTTAAAGTAAGTGAGAATTTCCTATGATAAAAAAATAAGTTATGTCTTACTCTGCTCTTAGGTCGAGATAATGTTAATCGATCAGCTGCTGCTTTGGCTGCTTTACGTGCCTCTGCCAAAATTTCTTCTGGAGAAAGATCATCATCCTGAGAATCAGTATCATTTTGATTCTGAGTCCAACTAAAATTAATTTAATTTTGTTACCAACTAATGAATGAATTCATATTTTAACAAATTTTAAAAATCTCCTATATTTAATGTTAGAAAACTTATATTAAATAGTTATCAAACTTCTCAACAACACCATGTTATAGCAAAATTAAACAACTACAAACCTTTACGGTGCAATATTGAATAAAATCAAGTTAAAAAGTTCCCACATATGTTTTCGAACCTAATTACGGTTCTTCCTCAGGTGAAAAAATCATTCGATGGAATGCAAAGTTTGAAAGAGATTCGTTCATCAAAATCCAAGAATTCCGCATCTGTCGTCATCAATGGGCATGCGTATTCTGATGTAAAAGCTTTTATTTATATAGCATGTTCTCTCCGTCATATATAATATATAAGCAATTGCCACGCTAGGGATAGAGACACTTCATCTTTACAGTTAATACACTTGTTGTCATGGGCCATTTTATATATATAAATTGCTTCGATCCATCTTAGATGCTCAGTATGAGGTGTGGTGTAGATGATCCTAGCTTCGCTAAATCTTGGATCGATGTCCGGATCCGTAGCACAACGAGCCAGTGCAGTAGATAATCTTTCGTGCTGTATGTCAGCCCTGTGTTCCTTTATTCTGACACCTAACAAGCGCTTAGTGAAGCCAATGTATAATAATTCTTCATTACAGCAATGATCACTCAAAGCGATGACATATACCCCCGATAGCATGTGATTGTTGGGGCCATCCTTATCATTACGGAGTATATTATATACGGTAGGACATCTCCTGTATGTGATGTTGATGTTTTTCTTTTTGGCAATCTCAGAGTACAGGTTCTGTAAACACGGGTTGTAAGTGACAGGAACTCTGTCTTTAGGATCTGGTCTTTCGTCATTCAGCAATGCATCTTGTGCGGATACTTGGGTATGACGTAGTTTCCTGGATAAGTTATTCACAAGGTTGTGATAACCATGGCGTTTCGCTATATTAGATATTGTTCTAAGCTCAGATTTTAGAGCAGCCGTCGTTGATGAATGAGTATAGGCTCTTTTAATTAATGTGTTGAACGCTGCCATTTTATATCGGAAAGGATCACATGATCCTATTGGTATGTATAGCAGTTCCGCAATAGGTTTCCTGTATACCTCCGTGCGGATCATCGTTCCATCCACATAAATGCTAATATCCAGAAAATGAACATGTGTGTCGTGTGCTTGATCCAGCTGTAGAGTTAAGCCGTATCTGTTATCATTGACCGATTCTAAGAAAGCTGATACGTCAGACTTAACCTTCCATAAAATGAGGATATCATCTATATATCTCCTGTATAATATGATGTTAGAGAGATGGAGGGGGAGGATTCTTTCGTCTAGTTGACGTATTACTAATTCGCATAAGTCCCCTGCAACAGGGCTCCCCATCGGTACACCCCTAGATTGCATGTACGTTGTGCCTTTGAATTGAAATAACGAGTTGTAGCATAAGAGGTGCGACATCTCTAAGACTTGTTGCCGTAGGTTAGAATCATCAACTATTCTGAATAAGAGATCCCTGAGGGCTTCGCATAAGTCAGGACAACAGATTTAACCAGTGGTTGATAAAACTAGAGCACCAACCCATAATTTGGAAAAGCTCACACATTCTTTGATTTCTCCTTACTTGCATGACTACCTCTATACAGTGAATAGCAGTGAACAACTCCTATCATACCTCAAACTGGTCGACACCCCTCCACAATTCCTTACTGTATTTGATTTTAAGTCTCTATACCCTTCGATTCTTCTTCCTCCTACATTTTGTGCCCTCAGGGATCTCTTATTCAGAATAGTTGATGATTCTAACCTACGGCAACAAGTCTTAGAGATGTCGCACCTCTTATGCTACAACTCGTTATTTCAATTCAAAGGCACAACGTACATGCAATCTAGGGGTGTACCGATGGGGAGCCCTGTTGCAGGGGACTTATGCGAATTAGTAATACGTCAACTAGACGAAAGAATCCTCCCCCTCCATCTCTCTAACATCATATTATACAGGAGATATATAGATGATATCCTCATTTTATGGAAGGTTAAGTCTGACGTATCAGCTTTCTTAGAATCGGTCAATGATAACAGATACGGCTTAACTCTACAGCTGGATCAAGCACACGACACACATGTTCATTTTCTGGATATTAGCATTTATGTGGATGGAACGATGATCCGCACGGAGGTATACAGGAAACCTATTGCGGAACTGCTATACATACCAATAGGATCATGTGATCCTTTCCGATATAAAATGGCAGCGTTCAACACATTAATTAAAAGAGCCTATACTCATTCATCAACGACGGCTGCTCTAAAATCTGAGCTTAGAACAATATCTAATATAGCGAAACGCCATGGTTATCACAACCTTGTGAATAACTTATCCAGGAAACTACGTCATACCCAAGTATCCGCACAAGATGCATTGCTGAATGACGAAAGACCAGATCCTAAAGACAGAGTTCCTGTCACTTACAACCCGTGTTTACAGAACCTGTACTCTGAGATTGCCAAAAAGAAAAACATCAACATCACATACAGGAGATGTCCTACCGTATATAATATACTCCGTAATGATAAGGATGGCCCCAACAATCACATGCTATCGGGGGTATATGTCATCGCTTTGAGTGATCATTGCTGTAATGAAGAATTATTATACATTGGCTTCACTAAGCGCTTGTTAGGTGTCAGAATAAAGGAACACAGGGCTGACATACAGCACGAAAGATTATCTACTGCACTGGCTCGTTGTGCTACGGATCCGGACATCGATCCAAGATTTAGCGAAGCTAGGATCATCTACACCACACCTCATACTGAGCATCTAAGATGGATCGAAGCAATTTATATATATAAAATGGCCCATGACAACAAGTGTATTAACTGTAAAGATGAAGTGTCTCTATCCCTAGCGTGGCAATTGCTTATATATTATATATGACGGAGAGAACATGCTATATAAATAAAAGCTTTTACATCAGAATACGCATGCCCATTGATGACGACAGATGCGGAATTCTTGGATTTTGATGAACGAATCTCTTTCAAACTTTGCATTCCATCGAATGATTTTTTCACCTGAGGAAGAACCGTAATTAGGTTCGAAAACATATGTGGGAACTTTTTAACTTGATTTTATTCAATATCGCACCGTAAAGGTTTGTAGTTGTTTAATTTAGATAGTTATCTATAAATAGAGATTTTTATCAGAATTATGTTCTATAAATCATATAATTAATTTTTTTTGAAAACAGAATTGAAATATCTTAAAAAGTTTTAATCATGTAACAAATTTTATTTACATAATTATTAAATTTGAAATTTATATAAATTTCCATACAACCAATTACAGTAGAGTCCCATTCAATGCGAGGGATTCATTATGCATTATAGGAAATCATGTTATCAAAACCTGCATTATCACATGATTTAAGAAAGTTTAAACCTTGACCTATAAGTTAAAAAAAAAACATATATCTCTGATCGACGTAATTCAAGGGTGTTGCTTGCTTTATTTGCACATTGTACGAGACTCTACTGTAATTTTATAGTAATTTTATGTATCATAAGTTAACAATTCTATTGTAATCTAAATTTTAATTTTTGTTGTTAGATATAATCATGATTTAATTTTATAAAAATAATTTAAAAATTTACCAAAAAAATGAATTTGTCAACTTTTACAATGCAATAATCTGGATATTTAATCAAATACTGTCAAAAATTTCCAGGTTACAATCAGGTTAATTATTTGATTTCACAATTAGAAAAGTTAAACTGCAGACAGGCAAAATACTATTTGATATTATCACCATCATTTTAAGTTATTTAATAGTAGATAACCTTTACAGTTCATATAACATACAGTTTACATAATTTGTCAAAATGACTATATGATAACAACAAACCATTATGATTTAAATAATAGTACATAATTAATAATGATTATTTTAAATCATTCTTAGCTCAAAATGATTTAAAATAAGGGTGTTTATCAGGCAAGAATGATAGTGTAGATTTGACTATTGTCAACAAATGGCAATTAAAATTTCTGGAGCTAATTAAAAATTAAAACAGAACATTTTTTATTTTATGTTGTATGATTCTGTTGTTATTAATTTTAATGAAGCATTATTGATCTGGATTGCTCTACCATCTGAAACATTTGTAGTGCCATAAGAAACTGGTTACAATGTAAATGTTAGCAGAGACCACTTTACAATTAGATTGTGTGTCAATGTAACAAACTGAAAAGCAAATGTCTATAGCCATAAACAAACTACTTTATATTAACTGTAATATTTTAGAAACATCATATATGAACACATTAACACTGTTAAGGGTTTATTGGCAAGCCAACAAAACTGCATGGATGACATTAACATTTTTAGAGCTAATTTAGTAAATTGAATCTATAAGTATATGCACATACTTAAAAAATACTATGTTTCATTGATAATCATCCTGCTCATTTATGCAAATCAAAAGTTAAGACTAAATTTTTCCTTCCAAGTTCCTTACTTCTCATATACAGCCATCAGATCTTGGGATCATCAATACAGTCGACCCCCCTATAACACGGTAGATACGCTCCGTTCTTTATGAAATAGATGTTCTAAGAGTCCTTAAATACATGAGCCAATCACAGCCCGGCATGTGTACAGTTTACGGACTATGGCTGTTTGAAAGGTTTTCTTCCATAAAATTAATCGATTCTAGACTAATTCGACTCAACATTTCCAAAATACATATAATTTTTTGGGAATAATCCATATAAACTACGCTATAAACAAAAAATTGTAGGATTACTTATCGAGTGTGCACCGTTCGACGATGCCATTGTTTAAGCTTGTTTTCGTCGTGGAGCTTGTCATTGAATGGTGCTCGTGTGCTTCCTGATAAATTATTTTTTTTGCGAAAAATTCAATGAACTTTGGAGACAGCATTAATATAAATATAATTTTTATGGACATTAAATAATAAATGGTTTTTAGTAGGTCCACTGCTCGTTTAGGGCTGTTTCACACTATGACCGACTGGACGACCCGACCAATTTTATAATCGGACTGACTAGTAGTAAAAGCATTCACACTAAGTACGATTATATGTCGGTGGCCAACTCATAAGGACCAATCAGAACACGTGTTATAGATCAATACACTAGCCAATCATGGTAAGATTTTTTAAATTAAACAGAAAACATGACCGTCATGAAAAGCGATCATGCATTTAGATATATCACGTCATTATTAGATTATTGGATTAGTCAATCACGTACAGTACCTTCAATGTTTAGTTTCTTGGAAATCTCCATCCAAGAATTATTTTTTTTTATGTTGTCTTTATAATCGGCTCGCTGAATATCATAAAGCCACAGATATGTTTTGACTTTGTTTATTAAAACTTCCGAGAAATCTATACTTTCTGCCACTTTCTAACTTCGTATATCGGATAAATCTAAACTCTGATTGGTTATAGCTTCGAAGCTCTCATTGGCTGTAGCTCACAGACTGCTCCGACCCGACTACAAATATTTAACTTTTCAAATCTGTCCGATTGGAATGACTAGTAGGTCAGCAAACTGCTGTTGCCATGGCAACATGACTTGGAGTCAGGCCAGTTGACCCAGTCGGTCATAGTGTGAAATAGCCCTTAAACTCAACGGTTTGTACAATATCCACTATTGGTCTAGATTTGCCCAATCCTGTCGCGACACGAGTCGGCGATGACGTTTTATCTAATTGTATGAGTTTTTTAGCGTGTTTGTACGAATACTGTCGCAATTTTTTCGCCATCATATAGGAATCAAACTATATGAACCCATGTTATAGGGGGTCAACTGTAGTTTTAAAGCTTACTGCTGCAGCAAAGTTATTAAACAATAAGTGGTTGTAAAGAACAAAGATGATTTTTTTGAGTGTCAATTTGCTAGATGGCATTGACTGGACTGTGTGATATGGAGTTAAGGAAAGCATTATCCAAACATATTTGTAATTTAATTAAAATTTACTTCATATTGCAATTTATCTTAATATTTTATGATATATCAGAACCATTGAAATGTTAGAATATGAATATTTCTAAAAAAATTTAAAAAATTATTTGCCAAAATTTAATAGTTTTAAATATTTGTTTTTTAAGATGCCTTAATTTGATGAATGTAACAATAAATGAAATATTTAAACATTTTCACAGAGGAATAGAAATTGTTTAATGTTCAATTTCACACTGCATTCTATTTGGTTGAAACTATTACGCAACCTTTAAAGGAGTGAGTGAGTCAATGTGAGAAAGTCTAACCACTAGACTTCACATTACAAAACAAAAAATATGATGCTTTATGTTTTATTTTATTAGTATATATTTCAAGTTATTGTATCCAAATCTTTTATCAGTAAAAGCTCGTGAAATAATGTAGAGAATCATTTTATGTATTAGCGAGCATGACAGCCTCAAAATAAGGTATGGACAGGAATAGGGAAACAGCATCGACTTTAATTAAATAAGTGATATGCATTAGTTCAGTGTTTCTCAACGGGGGCGATATCACCCCCATGTGGACGTTTTTCCACATTGAGGGGGCAATTAGTAACAATTAATATTTTGGGGGGGGGGCAAAAACAATTTTCTGGGCAAAATAGTAAAACATTATATTAAGAATAATTAGATATTTTATTCGTTATATCGTACAATAATTAAACAAATAACATCATACTAGTCCAGGGGTGGCCAACAGTTTTTGCCCCCAGGCCGAATTGAAAAGAAACCTTTTTTCACGGGCCAAACCAGAGGCTGCCCTAGGAAGATTTTGAGGTGGTGCAAGATCTCATTGTGGTGTCACCAAGTAGAGACTAAATTGTACATAGAGATTACAGATACATTTTTCACATTATCATGCATTATCAACATTCTTTCTTTTAATAAAGTTGATAAACATTCTACGCTGTACTTACGAGATTTGTAATGGAGGAATAAACTCTAAATGCGCAGTGAGTTGTTGACCTTTTATTTTTTTTTATTTTATTTTTTTTTTAAGCGTCAGAGTTTTTCATCAAGTCATTCGGACTTGAGTAGCTAATGTTGGAAGATTAATTGCGAGCCACATAAATTCATTAGACGGGCCATATGTTGGCCATGCCTGTACTAGTCACTATTCTATTCAATGCAGTACAAATTTGGCGTCAGCCTTGGCCCACAGCATCGGAAGGAAGTTTGAAGTGAAAGGGCAATACTACGTTGAAGGGGGCAATGATTCGTTAGAGGTTGAGAAACACTGCATTAGTTGGAAAGATCTCTTAGAGCAGAAGAAATAAGAGTCTTGGCATGTATAGAGGCTGTGGTCACCAAGTTAGAAGGAGGTATTAAAGATGTAAGTAATTTAGTTGTGGCAGCTTCAAGATGGTATGTTGGATGAGTGCATTTATTGACAAGTGGTCTTAAAGGCCAACTATGCTTGTGCGTTTACACTTCAAAAAGTAATCTGGGACAAACTGTATTCTTTGGAGGTTGTAGAGAACCTGTCAAAGACAAAGTAATCTCTGGGAGAGCTATGATCTTGTGTGTTTTCTGTAAAACGATGTTGGTTGGTCCTGATTCAGAGGAATGGATTTAGATTGTATCAGGAAATCATTAGCTCTTGAAATGAAATCATGATTTTTACACAACACAAATCTCTTTTCTTTATCAGCCACCAGTAGATTCAAGTTATTGGATGTAAGAAATAATTTGACAGACCGAGTCATTTTTGTTCTCATGTTGTTATTTTTTATGCAGCGTTGCATTGTTATATTGGTGATAGCTGTTAATTCTAAGTCTGGTTGTAATTCCGGACTTGTAACACTTTTGATGGCTGCTATCGCGGAAGGAATTAAATGTGCATAATCGAGCTTTGGGATCGGTATATGTTTTGGTCTCTTTGTTAACACTTGATGAATTTCTTCTGGAACCTTTACATTAGTATAATTATAATAAGAGATCTCTATTTTCCTAGCTTGTTTTCGGTGGAAATTTTCTTGTAGCCATAGGACTTTCTTGTGGATTTCCTTCTACAGTAGACTCCCTATAACACGGGTTCCTATAATTACGATTCCTATAAGACGGTGAAAAAATTGCGACGGTATCCATACAAACCTGGTAAAAAAATGCCTATAATTTAGTAAAATGTCATCGGGCAGCCGAACTACTTTCCGCCATCCAGCGCCAAGCTACAGAGAATTTAGGCGGGTAAATTGAGTTTACTATCGTCTGTACAGTATTATATATAAATTAGGTACTGTATACATAATTATATATTAACTTAATTTATTGTAACTTTATTATAATTATATATATACTTTCCGCCGTCCAGCGCCACGCTACGGAGAGTTTAGGCGAGTAAGTTGTTTACTATCATCTGTACAGTATGTAAATTAGGTACCGTAAGTCTAATACAGTACTGTAATTTTATACATTTCTTGTGAAAGAAACATTTCTTATTCAACGGCCATAAAAATTATTTATATTAATAATGTCTCCAAAGTTCAACGAACTTTTCGCAGAAAAATAACTTATCAGAAATTGCGGCCGCGGTTTGGTGTGTTGCTCCGCGACGAAAACAAGCTTGAGCAATGGCGACGTAGAACGGTGCACACTAGGTAAGTAATCCTACAATTTTTTGTTTATAGCGTAGTTTATACAGATTATTCCCAAAAAAATTATACATATTTTGGAAACGTTGAGTCGGATTAGTCTAGAATCGATTAATTTTATGGAAGAAAACCTTTCAAACAGCCGTAGTCCGTAAACTTCACACGTGTCGGGCTGTGATTGGCAAGGACTCATACAAAATTGATTCATAAAGAACGGAACGTATCTACCATGTTATAGGGGGTCAACTGTATATCCACTTACTTTTTTATTGGCTATAAAGGCTATTTTACCCAATTGTTGATGTAGAAATCTTGCATCACATTGTTTAGTAAAGCAATGGTGGGATAGGTACAGCTTTTCTTCTTTTTCTGCTACTTTCTTGCATTTGTTCTTGATTAACTTAGCAAGTAGAGATCATTTGATTCTTGGTAATAAGGAGCGAACTTCAAACGGAAAGGAGTCGTACTTTAGCTTGATACATTTGGGAATAAAACCTTTTTTGCAAATTTTTGAAAGGAACCATAGTTGTGCTTTCAGTTTTAGCCATGTTACTCTTGTATTCAGTAGTATGAAGAAGTGATTTTTATGGTTTTCCATAATAAAGTTAGTTATAACTTCACACTGACTTTATAATTATTGTAAAATCACTTACGTGTTGTGGCGTTACCACGGTGAATTATTAAAATATAAATATAAAATGTTCACGAGCACTTTTGTTAAAATATAAATATAAAATAAAATATAATNAATATAATAATAATAAAAGTATAAAATATAAATATAAAATGTTCACGAATTACCATCTTCAGGTGAAATGAATACTACAGTTTTCTGTATCAGAGTTATAGCACTTCTTGAAAAAGTGGTGTGGCTAAATGGAACTCCAATGTAAATCGAAATTTTCTTGCAGTTCGAAAATGTTTCAGAATGGAACGGAAAATTATAGAAATTCACAAACTATGGTTGCTATGCGACCATGTAGCTCTAGCAATCTAATTTGTAACGTTTAAATAAAGTAGTCCATGTTTTAGAGATTTCCAGAGTTGTGGTATTACATGGTGAAAGCGTTGAAACATATAGGTTTTTCCAAATAAAGAGTTCTTTATGATTATTGCACCCTTTCAATAGTTTTGTTTGGTCCCAAACCAGCTGGTAATCTTGATCAAGGACTTTTCTCGCTAATTCTGTTGATGGCCGGTTATTACGGATGTCATCCTGATGTTCTGAGACGCGTAATGTTAGTGTTCTAGCAGTCGCTCCTATATAATAAGTATCTTCTCCTGATCCATTATGTTGTGATGGAATAAGATAAACTCCTGATTTCTCTTTCACATCGATGGAGGGCTCTGTCATTAGTTAGTAATCTTCTTAATGTTGGCTGCGTGGATAGCGGTAGCATATAGCCATTTTTTCTAAACAAGTGTACAATTTTGAGTGATACAGGACCCAGAAATGGTAATGGGGGGTGTGCTATCCTTAGGTTCTCTTTATTGGTAAGGAACGATTGAGGATATAATTTATTTTTAACTCGATTCCGAAGATAATAAAACTTTGCTTGGGAATAGCCCACTTTTATCATTGCTTTTTTGATAAGTTGCATTTCCTGTTCTACAAATACTTTGCTAGAAAGAAGAAGGAAAGCTCTTCTCATAAGGGAAGTGATGGCCGAGTTTAAATAGTGTACTGGTTGAAAGGCCATAGCAGGAATAATCTGTGGTATACTATTATTTCTGTGATAAACAGAATCATTTATCAGCTAAACAACTCAAAATTTGTAATGTAAACATATCATCAATAAAATTTATTGTTTGGTTTGCTTATTTATCTACAATCTTTTGGTTTTGCTTATAATGAAAGAAAAAGTGGTAATTGAGCAAATATTTGGAATATCAATAAATCAAAATAAAATATAAGTAATAAAATTTATAAAACAAATTGGTCAATCATTCTTAGTGCCAATACATTCTCATGTATCTTGACTTTTGAAAATATATATAATTTTAACAATTATCTAGAAATTTAATACTAATGAAACACTACCAATAAACAATACAGCATGTGATTTGTCATTTAGTTTTCAAATAAAGACCTTTTTTATAAAAAATTTGGAAATTTGGTTCCTTAAACAATAAAGATATTAATTTATCTTAAATTGTTTTTCTTACCTTCCTTTAATTTTAGACTTTTTAATATCTTGTAAAACAACTGAACAAGAATCAGAAATAATTTCTTCCTTAACATAATCTTCATCTGCATCATCATCAGGATCAAATCCTAATTCTTCTGCTCCCAGATCAGATATATATGGAAGATTTCTTCTTAACAATAATAGTTGATCCTGTAATTGTCAACATATAACCTTTAATAATAACATTCAGTTATATTTATAAATTAATTACAGTTACTTTAGTACAAGAACAATAAATTGTTGCAATTTGTAAATGAAAACTGAAAAACAGATATACCTGACTTAATAATTTTTCTCCTACATGCCACATTTTCTTAGCACTCTTAAAATAAACTGTATCTGGACGATTGTATGTCATAGCATTATCACACATTAATTTCAGATCACTCTTGAGAGAGAAAAAGAGTAGAAAATTAGTATTACTGAAATATAATATAGAAAATTCTCAATTTTTTTAAACTTACTCTGAATTCATTCACATTACTATATTCTTTATTTTCAATTTTTTTCCTCATAGTGCTGAAATCCATAGGATCAGAGATGATACTAGAGTATCCTGGGGCAATTATATCACTGACAGGCCAAGCAAAAAATTGCTGAGGATCTTTCCTTAAAATTAAAATTTTAGTAAAATTTGTTGTCATAATTTATTTACAATGTTAATTTTCATAACTCTCGAAAATATTAAAATATTTTCAAGACAATAACAATTTCACTTCATATTAGGTTATTTTTACAGAAATTGTAGATTGAGAATTATACAGAATGCCAGTTAAGCTACCCAGATCTCCTCTTCCAGTATACTTAATATGTAATAAATTATAGCCCAATAATTTACAGCAGTTGATGGTGTGTTATTGCAATGTATCAGGTTTAGTAAAGTTGTTTATATTCTGCCCATTGCAAAGACACTCCTTGCTCACTTGCATATCGTGCTAGAGCTGTACTGTGTTTGTTTTTACTAATATCGTATTTGTGCTCTTTGAGTCTTTGCATCAAGAATCTGTTTGTTGAGTCAATATATGTTAGATTTTTATCAAATCTGTTGTCCTACAGTGGTATGGAATATACCCCAATAGTTTTGCTAGCTTCAATCTTATCCTACTGTTGTTGAGTAGTTTGTATACAGTTGGGTTGTGTTTATAGGTTTTTCCATATATGGTCTCAGCTTTCATCTATATAACTCCATTCTTGAGATTAAGGAAAGACAGACAGACAGACAGACAACAGTGGGAATTTATAAGTTTGCAATCTTTTCAAATTGGAGCACAATAATTGCACATAAGAAGAAGACACATTACAGGTTTTTCATAATCATCAAATTCAAGAAATAACAATTATGTACAGCAAAATTATGCATGAAAAATCAGCAGAAAATTGCCGTCTTATTCATGTGATTGTGTATAAAAATTTCACGATTGCAGGTTAATGTTAGTGTTTTAATAATTGTGGTTGGCTTATCATCATATATTGTATCTAATTTTCATTTATTTTATATCGTATGATATGTTCCTTTTTATACTGATGTAAAATTCATAATATAATGTTGCTTTAAACTTACATAACACACACAGTTTATTGTAATTTGAAATGATTTGCTCTAGTTTTGAAAACTGTTCTAAAATATTACTTATTAAAAAAGTGTTAGTTAATTATTTCTAAGAACATTGAAAAAACAGACTCAGTTGATTGTAGAGACGCTTAGAGACCGAAGGTGGTTTACAGATCGGGTAGACCTCTGTTCAGAAAAATTTCATTGCAGAGACGGCATTTCTCACCTACCACAATGTAGACAGCGATTAGAAACAAGTTATTTGACCTATTTTCTAGATTCACTCGACAGCAGGTTTAGAGGGCTTTTCAATTCGAGTGGTAGCTTTGTTCATGGAAAAGTTTAGATAAAAACAGATATCGTTCCTTTGATAAATGTTGTAAACGGTACGAATCGACAAAATTATTCATTAATTAATTGCTTGGAGCAAAAACAACAACATTAAATATTTTAAATTTGTTTTAAATGTTCCAACTTCGACATTCAAATGGGTGGAGACTTAAAACTTCAATTAATTTAAATCAGATGCATTTATTTACAATTCAAGTATCGTGTCGGTTATAAAACGTTAATGTATTTCGGAGTCATTGTACTGTTAAACAAACGAGACAATTTTAATAATTATAGAAATCTGTTTATAGATATTAAAAAAATATATTATTATTAATAAAATATTTAAAATTACTCATTTCGATGTAATAAGACGTCAAAATAATTCCTTAAAAATCTATTCCAAATTCGGTATAAATTTTCTAAATATGGATTTGTTCATATTTTAAACCATATTGGCAATGAAATTAAATATTGAAATGGAAAAGGATTATCATTAATTGCCAAAAAATGATTTTGACAGCCTTAAGATTATATTTCTGGAAGTTTTCAGAATATAGCTGGTGACCATTTCTGACGTCACAAACAAATAACCCGATTGGCCAAACGACTCCTAAAACAGGGGAGTAATAGCAAAGTAAGTAAGAGCCAATGTTTTGCCGAAGTTCGTTTAGAAAATGGTCAGAAATAGATGATCGTTGTCTTTGCAACACATTTTAAACCGCGATTCAGCCAGCCAACGTCTATAGGCCGTTCTGTTGATAAATGTCGTTTAACGTAAACTCTGTCTCTGCAATCGGCTGACTGAGTCTTAAGTTACTTCAGTATGATCATGTAAAGCTAAAATGATAAAAAATTACAGAGAGATATCCTATTAATAATGTTAGCTATCTCATCGTACTTCCCTTGTGAACTTTAACTCTGTTGCAGTCTTGTGGTTTCTGTGAGGGATCAAACACTTAAAAAAAAGACCTTTCTAAAAATAACATGATGATGCTATGAAAAATTTTTTGAATTGGTTTTATCAATTTTCAGAAAAAAGTGCATGGTTTCTCACAGAAAGTAGATGAACTAAGTCATCATAATGTTTTTTCCATTATTTGGATAACATTTCCTTTTCCCTGAAATTAATGCATACACCATTTTTAGAAGTTTGCAAAATTTCAAACACATTCATTGATTTTAATTTGTAAAAGTCAAACACTTTTTTAATAATTTAGCCTAATCCCAACATACAGACACTCCTGGCTCGCTAGCAAATAGGGCAAGTACAAATTAAAGACAAAGTTGCTCTAAAAATATATTTCAGATGATCACCATTTTTACATAGTGTTCTAGAAAAAAAAAATCTATTGGTTTTTTGTTTTTTAAGGAACTTTTTTTAAATGTAGGCAGTTGGGAGACTATCCGATTTTTTGAAAGAGCGATATAAACTGTTGTTTTTCTTTTTTTAGAAGAGACAGTTGCGTATGTGGTGTGGCTGACTCGCCATTGGATGCGTTTCATATTATCGCTGTTTGTACTTTTTTGTCAAAATTACGTGAGGAGACCTTTGGGGTTCCCTGTTTTTCATTTAATCAGTTTAAAAAAGTTATTTCTGATTTTGATTTATTTTTTAAGGCTTAAAGTGAAA
>NW_019384610.1:16142-36063 GCF_000671375.1 Centruroides sculpturatus | reverse complement strand
AAAATGGGAAATTTTCATTAGGTATCAACAAAAATTCAGCCTGGGACGATATGTAACAAAAGAGAAATTTCGACATTGAATAGGTTAATTTCACTGAAAATGCCTTGTGATCATGACCATGGCTGAGGCCAGCAAAGTTTGAACAATTGTGCTCAAAACAAGAATGTGTTTTATTTATACACAAAATTGTGCACAAATAAAACAAATTCTAGGTTTTTGCCACTACTTTGGATGGTTCTTTGTTTCCCTTATATTTTTCAAAAATATAGACTAATATAAATTTAAAAATTTATAGAAACTTACAACAGTGTTTATTTAATATATTTATTTAATAAACTTTCAAATATTGACTTACTTTATTAAAAAAATTAAACACATATATATAAAAGTATACCGATATTTTAGTTACATGGCAGGGCGCATAGCAGCAGTTACAACACAAATGAGGTACGACTTCATTCAAAGACCAGTAACAACTAAACGGTTAGTATAACTGACCCAATTTCATAAACATGTTGTATCTTGTATTATGAAGAGAGAATACTATGACGAACTTCTGCAATAATTAAGTACAACGTCAAACAAAAGACTATCTTTATTTTGCAGCAATTTGCCGCGGGCACATTCACCAAAGGGTTAACTTGTGAAAAAATATCTTCAATCATAGATTTTTGTCAATAAGCTACTGACAGAAAATCTATCAGTAGCGTGGCAGGTGCTTATGGACAAAAATCTATGATTACCATCCTGCACTGGAGAGTGCATGCCCAAGAAGACGTAATCGAGAAATGCATGTTCGAGTTTCAAATTTATTTTCTTCGATCTGCATTTCATCAGGAATTCAACATTACCTGAAGAAAAACCTGTTCAGTTTGAAAACATTAGCAACAAACTGTATATTTTTTCATTGTGAGTTGTTGTGGGAGAACACACCGATAACAGGTTTGAAGAT
Organism: Centruroides sculpturatus; assembly: GCF_000671375.1. NCBI lineage: Eukaryota > Metazoa > Arthropoda > Arachnida > Scorpiones > Buthidae > Centruroides > Centruroides sculpturatus. The sequence continues at coordinate 35,111 of NW_019384610.1, read as the reverse complement.
ACAGGCATACCTCGACTTACTTTGTTTCGAGTTACGTCGTTCCCGATTATACGTCGTTTGTCAAAAAAGTATATGGAAAAATTAAAATCAAGTTTAAGTCATTTTATTCGACTTTACGTCTGTCCGCCACATATATTGAAGTCATAATATCACTAGAAAAACGTTTAAAGCACATAAAATCATATTAAAATATATACTAGTATGTTCTGTATTTACAGTACATGCATTCGTAAATTTAGAATACTTTTTTCTGTACTATATTAAAAACTAAAATTTATTTGTTTGTAAGCTTAAAATAGATTTTTATTAACCATATATTATTAAAAATGCATTAATAAATAAAATACAGAACCGGGAATGGTAATTTATGGTTTGGCCTAGGGACAAATAGATTCGGAGACAAGTAAATTCGACTTATGTCGTTCTCCTGGAACCAATTACCGACGTAAGGCGAGGTATACCTGTATTGTTGTCTTCTGTTTTTAACTAATCTAGCAATCAGACTTTTGCTGTAGCCATGAGCTTCTGCTAATTTTTTATCTGCCTTATCTCCTTCATTGTGTCCATAATATTAGAGCAGTGAGTTTGTACAAGTGTTTTAAACACTGCTATTTTACTGATCACTAGAACTGAAAGGAATGAAAACGGAAGGGTTGCTCAGTTTTCGATAAACCTGTGTAACCACATGCTCTTCATAAAAAGTGATACTGAGGTCAAGGAAGTGTACATTCATATGGCTTTCCTCATGTAACTGACAAGACTATGTCTTGTTTATAAAATCGTACTGCCTGCTGGATAACCAGCTTAGAGGTATGAAGGAGTACATGTCAGGAGTTGCTATTTGGCACAGAGTATTTGGTGCCCAAATCATGCGCACACAAAAAAAACCAGACTTTTAGGTACTCAGGAGACCAAGAACCGAGTCAAAATAAAATAAAAAATGGCAACACTCTCTACAAACAGGCAGTAGTGCGAGATTTGTGCATGCATTGCTGGTTAGGAAGTTGGAAATGCAAACATTGTGAAAGTGAATTTTGACAAATGCGTGCATTGGGAAGTTCGAAATCAGAAATCAAATTTTGACAAATGAATCTTTGAAAAAACTCATTTACCTGTCCCGTGTTATTCCCACATATCTCTGGTTGCCATGTGCTGACCTTGACTGGTTGACCCAAGATATCTCGTTTCAGAATCAAAACATTTTTCAAAGTAGATGGCACCAGTCGTTATAATTTTATATTACAACTAACTTCCAAAATATAATTTTTTTCTTTTTACATTTATTAATGTATATATATTGTTTGTGCAAAATAAAAAAATAATTTCAGATGATACGATAGCCATAATTATTTTTTTAAAAAACAGGAAATTTTCGTTAGGCATCAACAAAAATTACACGGGGCAACATGCAACAGAGAGAAATTTCAAAATTGGATAGGTTAATTTCATCAAAAATGCATCATGGACAACCTTGTGATCGTGGCCATGGCCAGCAAAGTTTGAACAATTGTGCTCAAAACCAGCAATACCAAAGAAGATTGGAGAATGAGAATGAGACCCACCTTAAGTGTTCAAGTGATCCAGCTTAGTAGTGAGTCTCCAAGATATAGTATTGTCCCAAACACGGCTTTGCTGTTTTACTTGTTTTAATGTTAAACCATAGCTCTTGTCATTAAAAGTCTGTGTAACTTCATTAATATTTGGTTTAGTCTTCCAGATAATTAATATATCTTCAACATAATGTTTGTAAAGTATAATGTTATTCTTAAATATCCACAATTTACATATTTCAAATATATAAATTGCTAATTTCTTTTGATCATGAGGACATTTTTAAGAACAAGTTGCACGTGTTGTGACAGTGTGCAGCATCAATAACTAAAAAGTTATGCTCCTGAAGAACAAATCATTACAAATACAAACTGTTATTCTAAAATGTAAGTTGTCTATTTTATAAAAGTTATGTCTCCACATTAAGAAAAAAAAGTTAATTCTGTTCTCTAATTTAAGAAAATTTCAATGAGAAAACAATATGTCACTTTGTAAAAAAAGGCTAGCAGAAATTACAATTTAATAAAGTTTTACTTTATTAAATTGTAATTTCCACCAGCCCTTTTTACAAAGAAATGTTTTATTTTTAATTATGTTGGGATTATCTCCTGTGGACATTTTAGACTGTTTTATATATTTGTGCAGTAGTAGCCTACAAAGAAAGATCATCTCTGCAGTGAAGAATAGTTGTTCCTGGTAATTGGACATGGCAAGCAAGGAAGATATGTTTAGTATCTATAATGTAATTTTTACTTTATTAAATTACAATATGTCACTGTCTGCACATTTTCTGAGGACAACATTTTGACTACAACATTTCATTATTTTTTTTATAAAATAGGCATGTAACTTTGAATATACTTTAATTATTTCATTTTTACACTATTTTAAATTTTAGATCCATATAAATGATTATTAGATAACTAAACACTATATTACAGATTAAATATAAAATTTTATAAACAACAAACATTCAAGTAAAATAACTGAACAATTGAAAATAAACACTTCTAAAAAGAGGATATAAAAACAATATTACTTAAGTAAACCTCAGAAGCTGGAAAATACTATAAATACTCACAGACACCTGTACTGGTTCCAGAAGCTAAGTTTATTGGAAAAAAAATGAATGTTTTTGATCATTTTTAGAGATCTTCATCAGATCAGTATTATACATTTCCATAAATCAAATGATATTATTTGAACAACTTTTTTAAAATGGAACATTCTATACACCCATGTGACAATATTCAAATTCAAAACATATATGTGACACTAATCCAAACTCTCACCATAATTAATTGAACTTTGGGATGTTGATATATATATATATATATATAAATGTGACACACTTTAATGACGAAATATGCCATAACTGCAAAATTTTTTTATTTTTTGTTCACAAACATTTTAAATTTTTCTAGTTTATCTCCAATTGCATTATGAAAAGTTAGGTGCATACTTTTTCAAAAAGTTTCTTGTTATGTCATATTTCATCATTAAGTGCAGTACATCACATTTATGTTTTGAATTTGAATATAGTCATATGGCATATAGAATGTTCCATTTTAAAAAAGTTGTTTGAATAATACCATTCAATTTATGGAAACACATAATCTGACAAAGATCTCTGAAAGTGATCAAAAATATTCGGTTTTTCAATGAACATAGCTGTTGGGACCAGTATGAAAGATGCCTAAGAGTATTTATTTCCTTCTTTATAGTCAGAAGCATATGTTTACATTTCAGAGAAAGATGATGTGTCCATTTAGTGAATTTTTAAATCTGACATCTTTCAATCTCATTCTCTAAAAGGGTCCTTCAGACTATAAAAATACACAAAGTGTGGCTAGTAACAATTTGAAAGGAAAAAAAAAAACAGATTGAAATTTGATTTGTTTACATTTTCAGATCATATTAAAAAAATAATTATAAATTAATAATACTATAAATTTACAAGTGTTTTTTAATGTGACTACCAAATGGTAAACACATTTTTAATAATATTTATTAAAAACACATGTAATCAGTGTTGTTAACTTAAATTATTGATTTATTAAAAAAAAAACATTATTTAATTTAATAACAATAATAATAATTATTTACTTTATATAGTTTTTTATTTACAAACTAGCTTACCCATCGCGCATTGCTGCAATCTTAGAAGAAACGAAATTCAAGCAAACTCGTTATGATAAAATTAAATTTACATTTTATCATTTTTATTGAAACTTATTATTATTAATTTTCATCAAGAAACATTTCAAAGTGTCATTTCAATTCTATTTATTTATTGGAGTGCTTGTGAATACACGATAGTTTTTGTTTTTGCGTCTGGTACGTACACAAATAAATCAGAAGGTTTTCCGACACGTGAGCTGGCCACATACAGTTGTCCATGTGAGAAGCACAGATTCTTTAAATTTAGCCCACATACTCGCAGAGATTGTAGAAGTGCAATATCCCCATTTTTATATATATTTTTTAATCCTTTATAATTTTGATTATTTAATTGCTCCTTCCTCTCTTCCTTGGCATGTTGTGAAATTTCTGATAGTTGGATAATAAACCATTTTATTGTAATTTGTCTTTTTAAATTATTTTGAGTTGATATTAAAATTTGGAAAAGGGGATCTCTAGATCGGTAAAATAAGCAAATTTCCTCCTACAACTTCAGCTGTTGTTCGGGATACAGTTAAGGTTTTAACAAAGTTCGAGCGAATACATAATTAGCAAAAAAAAGTTGAAATAAAGTGATTAAACAAAAATTATTACAAATATCGTAAATAACAAATGCATATATAGAGATATTTTTTGGAGGGGGAAATGGTCTTCACAATTTGAAATTGATTGAACACACAGTAAAATGCTCGTACACACGCGCGCCATCTATCGTAGGATAAATGTACTATGCCAGAAACCTTCGCAGGAGTGTATTAAACAACTTCCCAAAGTTTCATGGCAATCGGATAAATGATGTGGTAATGCATGAGGAACAGACAGACACACACACACACACACACATTCATTTTTATACATATAGATATTAATTCTAAATAAATCAGAATTCTATTCTTATTATTCACAAAGTACCACATTTCTTTGATTATAAAATATATCATGAGTCTGAAATCAAATTTTAAGAACTCTTAATGGAAGGAAAAAATTTTAAATGACCAGTTTTAATTAATGCTGTTAAATTAAAACAAGTTAGATAAATAACACAAATGCCATAAAATAGAGCTGCCAAACATTTCCTATATCCATGCTATTCAGCATACAAAATAACTTTTCGTTAACTGTTGCAATACAATATAATCTTAAAGGCATTTTAAAATGTTGAACGAGTTTAAATTAAAAGCTAATTACTAGCAAAGCTTATTGAACTGATATGACCATTGAGCTGTATAATCAAAAACTTCAATTACAGGTACAATGCATCATATAGTCTACTGATTTGTGTTTTGAACTATAAATGTAAGACATCTCTATTTCAGACAAATAAAGTTTGTCTGAAATAGGGCAAAAATAAAAATATCTTATAATTGAGGAAATATGGTACTTATTACATTACATTAATAAAATTAATAGAAAATGTATTACTTTTGTAAGTTTTTCAGAAGATAAAACAACAGCATTTGTAGAGGATTTTTCATTGCCTTCTTTTTCAATGTGCAAGTACGAGGATCTCTTAATGGACGTTCACATGGAGCTAATTCATCTAAATGTTGATATTTTGTTGGTGGTTCTTGATCATGATCTTGTGTATCAGCACTATCTTGACTGGTATCATGATCCCTTTTCTTCTTATCATGATGGAAAGTCATAAACTGAAAATGTATATGTAGAAATTTTAAATATGCTTACATAAATATTATCATCATTCTCACAATTTTTGAGTGGATGGAAAAAATAAGATGTAATATAGAAACACACATGTCTCTTTTTAAATAATTAATGGAATTATAACTTTAAAATGCTATTTTCCTGAAAATATATTGTTAATTTTGAATAATGAACAGTAAAAACTTTTACCAACAGCACNTTAATCATTTAAAAAATTAAATCACAGCTGCCAATAATTTTCAATTATAATTTGAATGTTAATTAAATGTGTAAGTTTAATAGCACATCATTTAAATTTAACATGCACATTCCAATAAGTACAGATTAACATTAAACATTTAAAAACACATGCACTCCAATTAGAACATATTAATATTAAATTTCATATCAACGTTCTAAAATTTGTTTTTGTTTGGCCTGAAGAAAACATTCTATACATGTCAAAAGTGCTTGTGAGATATTTTGTATTTATTTTGTATTTTACTCATCAAAACCTTATTAACGCCAATAGACAGAGCTTTTAAATTTTTATATAAACATTATATTTGTATTTTTCTTTTGTTATTGCTTTAAGGGTCTTTTCATTATTTTTGTTTTTTTAATTTGGATTTAAGAATGATGATGATTTTCTGATGTATTTGCATTTTTCATACACAATCTATTATCTATTGTTATGAAATTTAAAACATTTCAGCTTTGTTTTAAATAAAACAATTTTTTTGCTTTAATATTTGTTTATGTATGTAAAGCTCCTTGTTTATTTAACCTGATTTACTTATTCAGACTGCAGTGAATTATATTATCTCTAGCTTTATTAGCCATAAAGTAAAAAACAAATAAGAGCAACATCATCAGAAAAGATTCACTGTAGATTAGTATTAGCAAAAAATTTTACATTTTATTTAAATCTAGTTGCAGATATATTCAAATAACCTAAATTAAACGGTAATAATCTAGATATAATACAACTTTAACAACAAATAATATATTAATACAGTAGAAAGTTTAACATATATACAACAAATTCTAATAAAAAGTATTTTAACTTCTACAAAAATTTTTTTAGATATATTATATCCAAAAATAAACAAACTATTATAACTTATTGTGATACAGATCAAATATAACTAAGATCGGTCTGTCCCAAATAAACTGCATATATCAGTGTTCAATTCCAAATGTCTGACTTCAAGATTCACTTCATTAAAAACACTTGCGTAATGTTTCTTATGTATTAAAACAATTTTGTGTTTACTTGTCAGATCATTTTTTACTTAAATTTATAAAATTAAATAATGTATAGAAACTAAATTATTGGACTTTTATTTTCAATTATTTTATTAGACTATGTGAAGTCAAAACTATTTTATGATTAATATTAAAAGGAAAATATGTGAAAATACTTACAAACATATAATTATGTATGAAAATCCAGATTTAACGAAAAATAATAATCAAATTGTGAAAACAAAAATTTACTTAGTAATACAAAAGGCCGTAATAAGTGCACAGGCATTCTATTTAATCATAACAACTGTTTACCTTTCTTTCATGACCATGTTCTCTATGGTGATGGTGGTGATGATGCTTCCGTTTTTTATCATGCTTTATTTTTTCCTTCTCGCTTGACTTCTTCTTCTTCTTCTTTTTTGATTTTTTATGCTTCTCTGGTGAATAAGCACACATATCCCTTGGTTTCTCTTCAGTCAAATGAGGTATCTCAGACTGTGACGTAAAACTTTCCAAATGTTGAAACTGGGTCGAAGGAACAAGAGGTGGTGGTGCTGAAGGATGAGACTGGATCGGTGCCTGAACGCTGCTACTGTTTCCTCCGACTTTCAATACTAATTTTAATGGCTTTTCAGATCTGTCTGAAAATATTAAATTTTTATTATATATTTATATTTTTGAAAAGTACATGGATCTATAAGCTATGAAAACAGAAAATAATTACTAAATAATACTAAAGAGAATAGACAGATCTGGAAACCAACCAATTTTATTTATAGAAATATTCATAAAAACTACTGCAAAATTATTTGGAGTAATTCAAAGTAAAATGGAGTTATCACAGTAAATTAATAAGTAATAAAACTTAAAATAATATTTAATAAAGTACAGTAATACCCCAAACTTACGCGATAGGTGGGACCGAACGATAACCGCGTAAGTCGGGGTATAATTTCGCAATTTGTGTAAAATCCAAGTCGGATGATGTAAGCTAATATATGTTCTCGTTAACCTTATCTTGCCTTTTGATTCGTTCACGGTTACAAGAAATCACCACATAGAGTCTCTCAAGTATCCGTAGATATAACAAACACAGAAATAAATAACACAAAATAAATTGTAGCTATGCGTCGATTCTGCGCAGCACGTCCGAACATGTAAGGTAAACAATAGTGTGGGGGAGTGAGTAATCAAGAGTTGCGTGGCGTTCAAACAAAAGACGAATCGACGAGATTTGAAAATCGCGTAATTCCAGGTTTGCGTAAGTCGGGGTAGCATAAGTCGAGGTATCACTGTATAAAAATAAAAATAAATTTACAATTCTTCTGAAAACTTTCTCCATTTTTATGTAATGACAGAACTGAAGATAAATTCTAAATATTTTCAGATCTAGGTATGCAAAAAGACTTGCAGGCACTACAAAATTATTTTAAAGCAGATTACTTGTGTATACAAGCAAAATATCAATCAGAGTATTGATAAGACAAACTTAAACCAAAACTAAATGATTGCTGTATTGAATAGGGTTACTTTATTGCTATTATTATTAATTAAATGCTTTAAATGCTAAATTAAATGTTAATTTGGTAACTTGAGTAACTAAAGGTAGGTAAGTGCCTAATGTCTACCTCTAGTACCAAATTACTCAGCATTTAATAAATAACAGTAATGATAAAGTAGCTTGATTCAATACAGTAATAATTTGGTTTATGTTTAAACATTGGACTTTGAGATGTTTGTATATATTGTGTGTGTGTGTGTGTGTGTATTCAACTGATTAATTTATTAATTTTTAATTAATTAACAATATTTGAGATGTTAAGTAATGTTAATTTTTAAAAAGTATCAGTTAGTTTACAGTATTGGTGTTGGTTCTCACTGGACACTTGTTGATTACCTGCAGTTTATTTACATTATTATTAATTAACAAAAACAGTGTTTTGTGTAAGTAGCCATATTCTGTTTGTTTAATAAACTACATCAGTTACATGGCATTTGGCATATAATACAGAAATATATAAACCTCGCCTAAGTCGAAATTTAATCATTTGAAGTTGCAAATATTTCATCCCCTGAATTTCAAACTAACAAAGGGTTTTCTGTAATTGTATTTTTATAAATACACCACACTAACCTTATAATGCTTTGCAGTTATTTTGGAACATAACACAAACGTTTTTGGTCCACCTTAGGACCTTCTTCGGGTGGAGTTCTAGAAAAAACTTTTCTGGTGTGTTTAGTGTTCCATTCAGTCCTAGGGTGGACCGAAAACATCTACGTTACGTTCCAAAATAACTGCAAATCATTATAAGGTTAGTGTGGTATATTTATAATTAACACTTTGTTTAGAGTTGTTTAGAATTAAAAAATTCAAATATGTAATTCTTTAATTGTATTTCTACAGTATGCAGTATTTTTACAAATGTCATCTAAATGACATTTGTAAAATAAAATTTTCACAGAACCATCTAGAAGGGTTTTCAATCATTACACCTGTGGAATGAATCTTTCATCCTTGTATAACGTGAGGACTGCAATTGTTTATTCATCTGGGAAACATCATTTATTGAGAAATTCGAGCCCCATTCTAGAGCTCCCTAAAATATGGGTTTCATTATTTAATCATTTAAAAAATTAAATCACAGCTGCCAATAATTTTCAATTATAATTTGAATGTTAATTAAATGTGTAAGTTTAATAGCACATCATTTAAATTTAACATGCACATTCCAATAAGTACAGATTAACATTAAACATTTAAAAACACATGCACTCCAATTAGAACATATTAATATTAAATTTCATATCAACGTTCTAAAATTTGTTTTTGTTTGGCCTGAAGAAAACATTCTATACATGTCAAAAGTGCTTGTGAGATATTTTGTATTTATTTTGTATTTTACTCATCAAAACCTTATTAACGCCAATAGACAGAGCTTTTAAATTTTTATATAAACATTATATTTGTATTTTTCTTTTGTTATTGCTTTAAGGGTCTTTTCATTATTTTTGTTTTTTTAATTTGGGGGAATAAATCAAATATTCTAATGACACTTCCTATTGCATATGTAAAATAAAATAAATAAATAAATTTTTGTAGTGACTGTTATGGTGCATATGTGCATATCTATGAGATATGAATTTGAAATGCAAAACAAATTTTTAATTTTACTATTTAAATTTTCATTAATTATTTGCAAATTTTAAATTCAAAAGTGATAATAAATATTAAATATCTTAACTTTAATTTTGATCTTAAAAATGACAGTAATAGCAGAATAGTAGGATAGAAATAGCAAAACAATACTGTAAAATTAATTACATATCAAAAATATAGATTCTAATGCATGGGTGGCCAACAGTTTTTGCCCCAGGCCCAGATTGGAAAAAAAACCTTTTTCCACAGGCCGAACCAGAAAGATTTTGGTTCAGCCTGTGGACACAGGCTGCCCTAGGAAGATTCTGAGGTGGTGCAAGATCTCATTGTGGTGTCACCTCGTAGAGACTGAATTGTAGATAGAGATTGTAGATACATTTTTCACATTATCATGCTTTATCAACACTCTATGCTGTACTTAAGAAATTTGTAGTAATGGAGAATTAACTCTAAACGCACAGTGAGTTGTTGACCTCTTTTTTTTTTTTAGGCATCAGAATTTTTCATTGAGCTATTCAGACTTCAATATTTAATATTGAAAGATTGATTGCAGGCCACATAAATTCATTAGACGGGACGGGTCTGGCCCGTGGGCCATATGTTGGCCATGCCTGTTCTAATGTGTAATTAATTTAAAATTAAGAGCATTCTAGTAGTGACTCCCACATAGTTTATTATTTGATTGTTTGACAGACGCCTTAAAAGAACTGCATAGATCCTGGATTGAGTCAGTTGGATATAAAATCCAATTGACTCAATAACCTAGAAATCAGCAAAATTTCACTTACTAGACAAGCAGATGTTTTCATCCACTTTCAGGACATCTTCAGGCTGAAGATCAAATTTTAACCACACAATTTTCAAATGATCCGAAACTAATGTGTTGTTGACCACTGATTGGTGGAGATGTTTCAAATGATGCACAAAGGACACTTTTTTTAACATTGCATTTGAAATATGTGGGTGGCTGATGATTGGAAGAGACAGTCCCCCATACATACTTGCATATATGCTGATTTCTAAGGGATTGGAGGCAAACTTTCCATGCATTGGAGAATGTGTAATCATCCTTGGAGTTGACAGTCCTGAGTGAAGTTGATCATCCTCTCTTTATATCTCCAACAGTTCAAGGTAGCAGAGTTGTGCTCTGTTGGGCATTCCTTGGAGGATTCTGCTCCTATCCAAATGAACTTACACTTAGATTGGATCCATTTGTGGAAAGTTGGCCTCCACTCCCCTTAAACATTGGCATACACATGAGCATGTATGGGGACTGTCTTCTCCAATCAGCAGCTGCCAGATGTTTCAAATAATGTGTTTGAAACATCTGGGTTTCAAATACATCGTTTGAAAAAGCGTCCTTTGTGCATCATTCAAAACATCCCCAATCAGCAGGCAACAACACATTAGTTTCAATCATTCAAAAATTGTGTGGTTACAATTCGATCTACATCCTGAAGATGTCCAATTGAAAATGGATGAAAACATTTGCTTGTCTAGTAAGTGAAAATTTGCTGGTTTCTAGGTTATTGAATCAGTTGGGTTTTTACACATTAACCAGAATTCAGCAGTCATCTGTTAACATGGATATTTTTGTGTATAAGGAGACAATCTTGATTGTTGGAAAGGATACATCTAATAAATGGGGAGGTGAATAGCTCCTGTCTATTTATAAAGTTAAGACACATGAAGCTAATAGTCCTTTAGATCCTTAGTTAATAGGTGATCCCAACTCTATATCATAGAGCGGTAAACAACAAGTCCTACAACTTTTTCGACACCAGTTGGAAATTTAATATAAACAGACTAGCATTTTTGATTGCAAACTGGATCTTTGTCAGATCAATTATTTGATAATTAATTGACCTGACAATGATCCAGTTTACAATTGAAAACATTAGTCTGTTGATATTAAATTTTCAACTGGTGTCGAAAAAGTTCTGTGTGGTTTTGTGTTTATGAATATTACCCAGTTATAGTGTGTACTAGAATGGTTGCAGGCTAAAATTAATTACATTTTCAAATTTAAAATTTAATCTGAAGTTTAATGTACCATACACACAATTAAAAGTAAACTGAAAGAGTAATACTTTTTTGAATTATTAATACTACTAAGAAATAATATTAAAACACCTTACAAGTATACTTTGGATTTGAGAATGCCAGAATTACTTATTTTAAATTTCTTTAGTATTCTGTGCATAATTTTATATTTTTTATACTGTATTACAGAAATCTTTTAAAAAATATATATATAATGTTGATTTATATAATAATAATCTTTGTAATAAATTTTTAAATTTTTAAGCTTTTATGGAAAAAGAAAAAATATATAAGTAATTTTCCATTTGTGTTTAACTATTAAGCAGGTGTGTAAACAAGGTAAATAGTGTATTTACTTTGCTAACAATCTGTAAAACTGCACTGTCATCTTTTTTTAATTAATGCTGCAAGGACCAAAATATCAGTGAAAACTCTTACTCTGTGAAAATATCAACAAAACTATAAATGCCAGTATCAAACTTTCTGACTACAAACATTTTACAACAGTAATTAGTATAAAACTCAAATACAAAAAATTCAATTCAGTATTTACAATAAAATCAATTACTAGTACAGTTTACAATATTAAATGATTTAAAATATCAAACAATTGACCCAATTAGAAAAAAGAACTTAGTGGAAGAAAAACTCTTAATCAGCACCAATCAATCAATCAATTATAATTCAACACTATACACTGATTAGCAGAAGTTAAGGCTAGTTTGCTTTGCCAGTTTGACAATGGCCTAATTAGTATTAATTAACAAAGACTGACAAATAATATGATAGATTGTTTGGTTCTAAAAGTGTATTAGGTTGTTGTATGTTATTAAATAAAACAAGTTTTGGTACTAGAGATGGCACCTAATGCCTACCTCTAATACCAAATTATTTATAAGTTAATTTAATAATAACAGCGGTAAAGTAGTGTAATTTAATCCGACAACTGTTTGGCATATTACTATAATATCAAGCTTCGGGATGTTTACACATAAAAGTATTTCTCTATAACTTTTGAAAATCTCGATTAAAAAGTTTTGGAAATCAAATAAAATGTAGAGGAGAAGGTGGTATTATGGAACACTGCGGGTATTATGGAACCACCCCATTTCGAACTGATAATAAAGGCGAACTGTAGCGGAATGTGGATGAACTGAACTAGGCAAACATCCATAGCAAGGGGAAAACCCGTTTTACTTCAGTTAAACGGTTGTCCGTATTTAATCAGCAAATTTGTTTTTTTCAAAATTCACAAGTTTTGAATGCTAAGTGAATTTAATTATTTTTAAAATATAAATCGTGTAGTTGTAGGTTCACTGGTGCATGTATTCCGTTCCAGAGACTTAGGGGTACATATTAATCTGTGTGATGTTCACGTTTTTTAAATTTTGGTCTCGACAGACATAAGTTAATTCGAGATGGCGATGCGTGAAATACGGACCCCTTTGGTGCTTTTACAGTAATATGGAACTCAACTCCTCCGAACTCTCTCTTTGCAATCAGACATTCGTCCGGAGCAATTTGGGAAAAAGACACTAGGTAGAAAGTCTGAAAATATCGAAAAAGAGCTGCTGGAATATATATTGTTGATGGAGGTCATATTTTTCTATTATAAAAGCATTTTTGCGATAAAATACATTGGAGTAAATAATTTTGTAATTATTTAACATTTTTTGTCCTTTCCTATTTGTTTTTGGCTACATTAAAGCATTTTTTTGAAAATATACAGTAAGGTTCCATATTACCACCCGATTTTCTCTAAGCCTACTTTCGGACTTTTTGTACAAAAGCCTTCAAAAACCATACTTATAATTACACTAGCGAAAAATCCAATTAGGAACATTTAGTTTACTAGTTACCAGTACTTTTCGCACAAAAAATGTGGGTGTAGTTATGATACCTTGTTTACAATTCACTAAAATGTAATTGGGGTTCCATAATACCACCTTCTCCTCTATTGAATAATGTTCTTGGCCCTATTTGAAGTTACTCTGAACTTAACAAGTAATTGAAATATAGAAAAAAATTACAAGAAAGAAAAGCAAAGGAAAATATCAGATCACAGTAACAAAATAATTTAGAATGATGACTAAAGTTTACAATAATAATAGAATAAAAATTTAAAAATATAAATATTAAAAAAATAATAATAAATATATATTAAAGGCAAGTTACAAGAATATCTTATCAATTTTACAATGTAAAGATTAGCAATTATCCTTCTCTAACAATAAAATCCACACAGAATCAATACTGTACAAAATGTGTTCAACAGTGAGCATAAAACATTTATTTAAGACAAATAAATAATATAGTTTAAAAATTTAAGAGGAAAATCCCTCTGCATTTCTTATAATAGCATTGGTTTATGCCAAAACATCAGTATAACTGTTGCTATGACTGCTAAAAATGATACAAACTGACTATTTTATATAATCTTTAAGAAAAGAAAACTCATCAATATGAAATCATCATTTACAATTTTTTTTATTTTTCACAATTTTAATAACAATATAGATTTTCAAACTTAATTAATATAATTAGGTAAATCATTAAAATTCAAGATAATTAATAACTCTTAGAAACTAATATTATATTCATTACTCTGAGCATCTGAAATTACTCTAATATCTAAAACAAAGATTTTATCAACATCTAATTATTTAATGTTCTAATAATTAATTAATTAATTAATCTATTATAACATAAGAAATCCCAGATGTTAATTTAATTCATACATACAGAATTTCACAATTTTCTTAATGAAATTACTATACATTTTGTTCATGAACAATCAAACATTTGAGAAATTAGTTTTACTTGAATCTAAATTAAAACTTGATACTTGCAGAAGGTGTGTTATATAAGTTATCATATTAAATATCACAGTAAAATTTTACACCATATATAATGGACTTGTTAAACATTTATTTATTTGTGGCTACAAATGCACTTTTTATATTTTTATTTTGGATAATATACAGCACAATTATGCTAATATAATTGTACTATTAACATAATCGAAAATTTCAAAGTAATTTTGTATGCAACAAAGTATACACCACATTACTTAATATTTTTATATCTTTACATCAATTAATTATTAAGATAAAAATATAAAATTTTTAAAATCTAGTCCAACTGATTTAGTGTAAAAGTAATATTAAAGACAACAGATTAAAAGAATTTCATAGATTTTTTTAACCAGAAGCGACATGAATTAGCCAACAGAAAGGGCATTGTGTTCCATCAAGACAAGAAAACTTTTACAACTTGATTGGAATGTTTTGGTCCATCCACCATACTCTCCTGACCCTGCACCCTCTGACTACCATTTATTTAGATCACTTCAAAACAGCTTAGATGGTAAAAACTTTACTTCCTTGGAAGACTTGAAAAATCACCTGGATCAGTTTTTTTGCCAGAAATCTCAGAAATTCTATGATCACGGGATTATGCAGTTACCGGAAAGATGGAAAAAGGTCATCGAACAGAATGGCACATACTATATTGATTAAATATAAGTTTTAGTAAATAAAATTTTTCTTTGATTCTTTTCAAAAAAACAGGACAAATTTTTGCATCAACCCAATATTTAATATTCTAACTATTAAAAATAGTAGCTTTCTTCCAGGATGTGATTTGCAACATTTCTACATTTATATTGTGATAGAGTGTTATCAATTAAAATAATACTATTTTTTCCAAGTTTTAATAATATATTTTCAAATTTGGATCCATTCATTTCTTCATGAAAACCTCCACAGTGCTTACAAATGAAAAAATTAAACTTGATTCAAAAACAAAACCATTCTTACTTCCTACACAAACCATTATTAAATGTCCTCCTTTATTAGACAGTGTTTTTAAACCTACTGAACTGTCTTCCAAAAACACTTGTTTTGCAGATGTAATTTTGGTATCTTGCCACACTGACATATATACATGACCTGTATTTACCCATGTTTCAATGAGAACATGTATAGTCATTTTATTAGAACAATACTTTCTAATAAATCTTAAATATCAATGATAGTAAACTAATATTTCACCTCTCTCAATTCAGAATGCATTCCTCAATCATTTCTTAAATTGAAATCTTTTATTATTTTATATACACTGCAATATTTAAAAATGAAAAAATTGTCATATTTGTTAATGACTTAATATTTTTTCTATTGAACAGTTAAAAAAAAAATGAATTTTTATATCTTTATTGCTTCTTTTGTTTCATCTGCTGTTATTCTTACAAACTATAATTTTCTTTTAACACTAAATACACTACAAAAACCTAAGTCCTTTCAATAATATGATGTTTTAATGAAATATGAATGTTATGTTTCTAGAAGGACTTAGGTTTTTGTAGTGTATTTCATGTTAAAAAACAGTGCAGAGGATTTTTCTTTTTTCATTTTCTTTTTTTTAAATGGAATTTAAAACAGTTACAGGAGTTTCAATAACCTTCAGCAAGAGTTTGTTGATCACTTTAAAAGATGATAGGCTACTTCTATATTTAGTAACTGTATTTTACAATGCAATTTTCATTTAACATACCACAGTTTTCTTGCAATGGCTTTTCAAAAACATTTGAATTATTTATTGGAATGTTTTGTATAAAATTTTACCACTAACATTTTCTTTAAAAATAAAAGGCAAACTTGAAGATTGTTCATCTGACTTTTATTCAAATTCCTCCTAAATGTATGCTGGTAATTTTGCTCTACTGAACATTAATTCTTTACACAACAGTCTCAGGAATAAATGCTTTATACAGCTAGTAATTAAATACTTTGTCATACATAATTTATTTGATGAATATTTATTATTATTAGTTTTACTCTTAGACCTACCAGAAGCTAGTTCTGAAATGAATATAGTCATCTTTATGTTCAGTTTATTTCTAACTCAAATTAACTATAGTGAAAAAATTGTATTTAACTCAAAGAAAAAGAAAAATTGAGATCCAGTCAGAACATTTGTTTGCTTCTATATCAGATCCAAATCCATACCATTCAGAACTGCAAAGATACTAGCTAATCTTTAATATTAAATTATTCACTCAATTATTACTTACATTATAATGAAGCATCTGACAACTAGAATTTTTTGAATTTTTTTAAAACTGATAAAACCTATTACATAGAGAAGTCAAGATCAATTGCACAAAACAATGCTTTACAAAAAATAATTTGTACTACTACAAGCCATTTCAAGCTTTTTAAACAGTCATATTTCTTGGCAATATGATAGTCATCCATATTGCCAAGAAAAACATTGTAATGAATCAAGTTTGACGCCAACGTTATGCTGTCATATGACAAGCAGAGTAACTTTAAGCATTAAAAAAAAAATGACAAATGTGTTATTATATAACCATTTTAATATATGATGTTACACAAGTTTCAGGAATATTACAGACAAAATGTTACTTGATATTGTTGCATAAGAGCTATGTAATCAATAATTTTGAAAATAGATGTAAATAGCATGAGCTAAGCTGAAAGAATTTGGAGTCAGTTTTCAAAAATTATAGCAAGTCACAAAAGCTTACTAACTTGAATTTATTTTTTTATTTAGAAACACCTGAAAATTATGGCTTACAATATAAATAAGTTCTGTATCATATAATTAAGAGAATGCCATGATTCAGCAAACCTGTTATATCAATTGCATTTTCTTAAAAAATGACATCATACAGGAAACAGCTAATTTATTTTTTAAAATTTTTACAGATATAAAAGTGTCTTTTTAAGTTTATAATACAAATTCAGAAACTGAATTAAAAATAAAAATATTAAACAGCAAAACACAATACAAATACCTTATAAAATATATCTTTTATTAGTTTTTTTAATTAAATAATTCTGAAAATAATTTATCTTCTATATTTAATACTGATACACCAGTCTATTCTATCTAGACTTTTTCACATTAGCAGAAAAATAGGATGCTGATATAGAACAGAAATATACATGCAAAAATGTAATGTAAATGATTACAGAAATAGAAAATGCAAAAATTTTTTATGAAATTTCTAACAAAATTGAACAAAACCAACTGTGGAAATTGGCAATGTTCTAAAAACAATGTGACATAAGCAAAGGCATTGCTATAGTTAGTTTAAAACTAGAAAAGATACAAAATAATGTTCCTTAGATTTACAATATATGATGATGAAAGGTTTATTAAAGCCGTGGTTTTCAATCCATGGTCTGAAGAATATGGGTGCTCCTTTAAGCCATTTCAAGTGTTCCACAAAAAATCAAATATACAATTACAAATTGTTGCAAAAGAAAAATCAATACAATGTAAAATAATTTTTGTATGGGAATGTAATCAGCAAACGCCAATGTCGTCATCTACTAGACTGAGTGCACTTGATTTCAAAAAGGTGTGCCACCCCTGCTTTAAAGCTGATGTATTATAAGTGTTCCGCAGAAAAAAAAAGATTGAGAACCACTGTATTAAAGTAATTACTACAATTTAAAAACTATGTCCCTTATTAAAGCCAAACTATTGCCATATTAAATCAGACTACTTTACTGCTATTAATAATACAGTAGAGCATCGATTATCCGATTTCCGATTAACCGTCACATCGATTAACTGACTGTTCTAGTCGGCAAATTTCAAATGTCCGCTAGTGATGTGGCGCTACAATATTTGGCTATGTCTTGGCTACTTTAATATTATTTTTGTTAAATTTTTGCGTGTTTTAGCTGGCAACATTGACTCGACCATAGAAGGGAGGCCAGTATTTAAACAAGACTTAATTTTCTAATTATGTTTTGTGAGCAATAAAATAATTTTCTAAGTGGTTGTTTTGTGAGCAATAAAATAATTTTAAAATAATTTTTAACGATACAATAGCGACAATTATTATTTTAAAAACAATTTGTTAGGCTTAACATCGATGAAAATTCAACGTGAAGTTGGTTAATAACGATATACTAATATACTAATTACATGGGATATAATAATATACTAATTACATGGGATATACTAATATACTAATTACATGGGATATACTAATATACTATACTAATAATGTATTTTTTCATTCTTTTCGGTTATCCGACTTTTCAATTATCCGACCAACCCCAGTCCCCAATTAGGGCGGATAATCGAGGTTCTACTGTATT
>NW_019384610.1:0-13515 GCF_000671375.1 Centruroides sculpturatus | reverse complement strand
TTTACACACACACACACCAATTGATTAAGTAATTATATTTTAAGATGGCGTAAAGTAGTTTGCGTGTGCCAAACGGGTAACGTCAGGAATACAAAAGTAAAGGGGGTTACAGCGTATTAACCTTGTTTTTTTTTATATATTTAAAGGCAATTTAACTAGTAAGAGAGTGAGGAGAAAAGTAAATCGAGAAAGATAAATGCCCAGAGTGATGGCAAACTGCAATTGTCAATCGGCCAATAACGAAAAAGTGTAATGTTACCCATGTATCCATTTTTCATATTGGGTAATTGCGCGGTCGATGGAGTGCGGCGTGCCACAGCTTCTCTTACATTGTCGAGTTAAAATATAACAACACCTAAGTGGGAAAAGGATCGATCGATAACTTTTCTACCAGTCACGAATTAGCCTTCTGCCATAATTCCAAGTACTTAAAAAAAGGTAAAAAAGAAAATTTTCTTCACACAAATCACAATACAAAACCTTCTACTACATTCAATTTAAAAAAAAAAGGGTGGGAAGGAGGAAAGTGAGGGTGTAAGATAAGAATCGGTGGTACATTAAGAAAGGGGCGATGCAATAGGAATTTAGAAAAATCTGATAGATTCGATGCCCGGAAACGTGAAGAATAATTGATACAGTAACCTCTCTCTATACGAGAAAATTCACACTTCTATGTGTTGGGTGAGATTAAAAGATTCTTTATAGTGTTATCGAACTGGACAAAGTGACTTGAAATCCGATCGAAATTACGTATTTGAAAACATTAGATAGCAATTTTTGACTTTAACTTCAAGATATTTTTCGATTATTGTTTATGAGTGGTAATAAATCACACGGTAAATCGATAGTAGTTCCTATTCTTTTGTTTTATACTTGATATAACTCACTGTATTTCCTTCTACGCCTATATTATATTCGATTACAGTTCACTCGGCGACTATTAACAATAAAAACACAATGGATTTTTGTTAACCGATGTATTCGTATATGCCCTGGGGTGGTATACCAGTTTACTTATTTAACACGGAAATTATCATAATGGCATTAATTACTATACTGTTTTAAGTTATTCTTCGTGTTATAACCAAGCGGGCCTCGTATTATAGGGCCTGAAAAGTTTAATAAATCGACAGGGCCCCCTCCCAACCCCGGCGATCCGGCTCGTCTTATTGCTTGTCGTTTAGGATTTTATTATGTTGTGTATAAAATTTCCATTGATAAAAATAATGTAAATTCGATTGTCGATCCGTTAGAAAGATAGAAAAATTTAATATTGACTTTTAAACATTCCTCTACAAACATTTTGTTATCTTCAGTATCAGTTTATTTAGCATATAATGTTGTCCACTGTCGGTATACTGAAAGGTCTTTTCATACTAGTGGATTTTTCCTGGGTGTATGTTTACCATATACACCTACACGTGTATACACACACACACACGTCCGAGTTCGCTAGTGTCAAGAGTGACGATCATCCAGTATATATATATATATATATATATATATAAGTCTGACAGGCCAAAATAAGTTTAAAAATTAACCAAAAGCTATGGAGACCCAGACAGAAATCCCAGTTAGCATGGTGACAATTAACATGTACAGTTATAATAAAAGTAGTCTGGAAGCAAAAACTGAAGGGGATAAAGGCAGGATAGCAAGGCAAGTTACACAGAATTATGGGTTTGAATTCCTCTGGCTTAATCTTTACTTCTAAACAT
Organism: Centruroides sculpturatus; assembly: GCF_000671375.1. Lineage (NCBI taxonomy): Eukaryota > Metazoa > Arthropoda > Arachnida > Scorpiones > Buthidae > Centruroides > Centruroides sculpturatus. The sequence goes on along the minus strand of NW_019384610.1, from coordinate 11,797 downwards.
TTTCAAATAATTTTATTAAGCTTCAAAATTAATTCCTAATCATTAAACTTAGTAAAAATGGTATCATAACTTCCTACATTCCAACCAAATACTATAATTTAATTAAAAATTAGCTTAATTTTAGCATGAAAATAATCTAGCATTTAGATACGTTTGACTATTAAATAAAAAAAACAGTTTATATTATTACAATATATACCAAATATTTTCCAAATACTATATACGATACGATATACACCAAATATTTTCTAATTTACTTGACAACAAATTATGCATTCTCAAAAATAATACCAAAATCAATCTCCGCTTTAAAATTTTAATTTGTAGAATCTCGAACTACTAACAAATATGGAATCTCAACACTTCAAGAAACCGTTAGACTATTTTTAATTAAAATATAAAATAAAGAGATTAAGGTAAAATCACAAATACTAGAAATGACAAAAATAAACAATTTATTTATTTTAATTCTAAAATAGATACATTGACAGGAAACAAAGATATAAGAACTTATTTATCAAAACAATTGCACAATATGTATTTATATTTTAGAAAATACAAAGAAAGCAGCACTTCCACAGCTTCCAGGACTGCACGCCACTGATTTTATCTACACGGGACCCAGGCAAATTTGAATTAGGGGATCCCACACACAGCATCGACTTCACTTTTCTTCAGGGGGAAATACCTTCTTATAAAAGATCAGTTTGGGGCCCCCTATTTGCGGAAGCCTCGGCAAATCACCCTTTTTTGCCCACAGGACAACACACCACCGCGTAAAATACACAAATGTAAATAAGCTGTCAGTTTCTATGCATCCAAATGTTATCTCATTCACTACACATGTATGATGACCTGTTAATTACCAATAACATAATCATGTCTGTAGAATGATAACAGTGCACAAATAATCATTTTATAAATACTTTTATACCAGATAATCATGATGTAATCTTTATTTAATGAACTTTGAACTAAGCAATTCCTCAGATGTAACAGATATTATTGAAATTCGTAGTTACTATAAACCTGTAAACGCTTATAATTTCGCCTTTGGTGGTTATTTTACTTTTGAAAAGTGCCGCTCGCTGGTTAATAACAGTTCAAAACCAATAACTGCCGCCCAATACATCAATATATAAATAAATATCAACATACCTTCGTATATGGCTTCTTTTTTCTCCGATCTATGATGTTTCTTGTGTTTTTTACTTCCCATTTTTAAAATTTACAGTAAAAAAGACAGAAATGGAAATCCCGAATCCTTTCTTTGTCTTTTTTTTTTTTTTCCTGTCAAATTCGGGGAATTATCGCTAGATGACGACACTAACGAATTTTATTAAAAATATTCATGTTCCATATTATATTTGTTCCTTTATAATGATAATTGGTAATATTATAAATAAAAGCGACTTAATTATTACCAATAAAAATTTTGTTTAACCTAAAACCTACGATTTTCTTTTAGACATGCCCGATAGTGCCAAAAGATAAAGTGCTTTGTTTTCGGACGTTGCCAACCCGACTGGTTTTTTTATTTTTGAAAATTTTCGTTGGAGAAATGTTAAGAATTTAGCAGAAAATTATTCGGTTTAAATATTATTTAAATAATATATATTTCCTAATGTGATATGCTTGCATTTTTATATATATATATATATACACACAGTATACTGTATATACTGGGTGAGTTTAATTAAAGTATTCCCATTCAATTAGACTGCTAAATAGTTCTTTAGAGCTATTTAGCAGTCCAAATGCAACTAAATTTGGTATGATAACATTTCAAGACATGCAAAAGACATTTCCACAAAAAAAATTAATATCAAAACTCACCACTATGTTACTTTTGGCAAGCAATAAATAACAGTTTTATTTGTGGAGACATTAAAATGTGGGGTTATCAAGGACATGTTGCAAACTTGGCAGTCTTGAAAGGCAGTATCACACTGCATGCAAGAAGCATCATAGAAGATCAATTAAAGTCAACCATCAAATACACTGTTCATTGCTGTCAGGTTTTACATCAGAAAGGAGACCACATTGAGCATTTCCAGAATTGCTCAGTTTTCTGTGAAACATGAATGTCTTATACAAGTGTTAGTTGCATATAGTGCCAAAAATGCCATAGTGGTGAATTTTGGTACTATCTCCTTTTTTACAGAAATGTCACCATACCAAATTTAGTTGCATTTGAACTGCTAAATATCTCTCCAGAAAGCAATGAATATGGGTACTTTAATTATGATCATCCAGTATATATATATATGTGCACAGAAGTGCCATTAATTATTGTTTCTGCGAGTTAATGTCTTTTTTTAACATTTTATTCAATTGATTTTTATATAAAAAAAGTTCGAATACAGTAGACTCCCTATAACGCGGGTTCCTACAACGCGAAATTCGTATAACGTGGAACGTATCTACCGCGTTATAGGGGATCTACTGTATCTTCATTTATTTCTTTATTTTCTTACGTGAAGCACAAATTTGGTATTATCTTTCGAAGATTTTAATTCTTCTAGAAGCAGCAATGCCTGTAGAATTGGGTAATAAAAAAGCAAATTTTATTTTTATTCACTTTTTTTTTTGTTTTTAAATTAAAACTGCCTCTGAGATTTATTTACTTCATATGTATATTTATTTACTTCATATGTATATGAAGTATATGTATACTGTATAGCCTGAAAATGCGTAATGGGAAAGTTGCATCGATGCATTAAAACCATAGAGATATAAAGGATATTATTTAGAATATCATATTTAGAACATGATGACCCTAATAGAAATTTATTCGGATGAACAGAGTGAGAGAAACACAGGAATGGTCGACATAACTAGCTGTATTATCGGCTGAATAGAAAAGTTCGACGATATTAGAAGTCGATTTACGTAATTTTTCGCTCTTTAAAATTGTATTTAATTCGTATTTGTATTTATGTCAGAATAGTTTTCATTTTCTGTCTATAATAAATAATCGCATATAAAATATTATGCAAAACTTTATTTCATTTCTATCGCCACGTATTTATAAAAAAAGGGCCCAGGGCCCACAATAGGGGCAGCCGGGTGCTGAGGGACGGGNTACGATCATCCAGTATATATATATATATATATATATATATAAGTCTGACAGGCCAAAATAAGTTTAAAAATTAACCAAAAGCTATGGAGACCCAGACAGAAATCCCAGTTAGCATGGTGACAATTAACATGTACAGTTATAATAAAAGTAGTCTGGAAGCAAAAACTGAAGGGGATAAAGGCAGGATAGCAAGGCAAGTTACACAGAATTATGGGTTTGAATTCCTCTGGCTTAATCTTTACTTCTAAACATTTTCAAATAATTTTATTAAGCTTCAAAATTAATTCCTAATCATTAAACTTAGTAAAAATGGTATCATAACTTCCTACATTCCAACCAAATACTATAATTTAATTAAAAATTAGCTTAATTTTAGCATGAAAATAATCTAGCATTTAGATACGTTTGACTATTAAATAAAAAAAACAGTTTATATTATTACAATATATACCAAATATTTTCCAAATACTATATACGATACGATATACACCAAATATTTTCTAATTTACTTGACAACAAATTATGCATTCTCAAAAATAATACCAAAATCAATCTCCGCTTTAAAATTTTAATTTGTAGAATCTCGAACTACTAACAAATATGGAATCTCAACACTTCAAGAAACCGTTAGACTATTTTTAATTAAAATATAAAATAAAGAGATTAAGGTAAAATCACAAATACTAGAAATGACAAAAATAAACAATTTATTTATTTTAATTCTAAAATAGATACATTGACAGGAAACAAAGATATAAGAACTTATTTATCAAAACAATTGCACAATATGTATTTATATTTTAGAAAATACAAAGAAAGCAGCACTTCCACAGCTTCCAGGACTGCACGCCACTGATTTTATCTACACGGGACCCAGGCAAATTTGAATTAGGGGATCCCACACACAGCATCGACTTCACTTTTCTTCAGGGGGAAATACCTTCTTATAAAAGATCAGTTTGGGGCCCCCTATTTGCGGAAGCCTCGGCAAATCACCCTTTTTTGCCCACAGGACAACACACCACCGCGTAAAATACACAAATGTAAATAAGCTGTCAGTTTCTATGCATCCAAATGTTATCTCATTCACTACACATGTATGATGACCTGTTAATTACCAATAACATAATCATGTCTGTAGAATGATAACAGTGCACAAATAATCATTTTATAAATACTTTTATACCAGATAATCATGATGTAATCTTTATTTAATGAACTTTGAACTAAGCAATTCCTCAGATGTAACAGATATTATTGAAATTCGTAGTTACTATAAACCTGTAAACGCTTATAATTTCGCCTTTGGTGGTTATTTTACTTTTGAAAAGTGCCGCTCGCTGGTTAATAACAGTTCAAAACCAATAACTGCCGCCCAATACATCAATATATAAATAAATATCAACATACCTTCGTATATGGCTTCTTTTTTCTCCGATCTATGATGTTTCTTGTGTTTTTTACTTCCCATTTTTAAAATTTACAGTAAAAAAGACAGAAATGGAAATCCCGAATCCTTTCTTTGTCTTTTTTTTTTTTTTCCTGTCAAATTCGGGGAATTATCGCTAGATGACGACACTAACGAATTTTATTAAAAATATTCATGTTCCATATTATATTTGTTCCTTTATAATGATAATTGGTAATATTATAAATAAAAGCGACTTAATTATTACCAATAAAAATTTTGTTTAACCTAAAACCTACGATTTTCTTTTAGACATGCCCGATAGTGCCAAAAGATAAAGTGCTTTGTTTTCGGACGTTGCCAACCCGACTGGTTTTTTTATTTTTGAAAATTTTCGTTGGAGAAATGTTAAGAATTTAGCAGAAAATTATTCGGTTTAAATATTATTTAAATAATATATATTTCCTAATGTGATATGCTTGCATTTTTGTGAAAAATATCTAAACAATAATTTAAATTTTATCAATTTTTAAAGTTTTCGGAAATGGATTAGAAGTAGACAATGCACATATGATATAACTTTGTAATACTTTAAAAAATTGAATTAATATTGTTTAGTTATTCAAACATTAGAAAGAGATGCACTCTAAATCTTAATTATTTAATTTATAAACGTCGCATTAATATCCCAAAAATATTTTAACAGAATTCATTTTAATGTAAATTATCAGAAGCACATCAGTAACTGAATGAATAAAACCATTGAATATTGGTCATTGTCCAGGGATAGCGCTTCACCGATGGGCTAGCAACAAGGATTTTCCGCGTTTTCTTCATAATGCGGGCCATTTTCCCACACAAATCTTATCGGGACGCAGTGTCGTAGCGAACATAACTGGCGCCTGGAACACGACACTTTATTGGCGCTTCCTCCCCTCTCCAGAAACACATATAGTTTGTCTTGGAGACCATTTGGGCGCCCCTCTGCGAGTGGCAACAGGTGCATGATACACCCCCTTGCACCTCCTCGCTACGCCATTGTATATTCGAATATTAGTGGCGGAGTAGCGGAGTGGAAACGCTGTATTGTCAGCATCCAAAAAGCCAGATTCNCAAGACATAGCCAAAGATTGCAGTGCCACAGCACTGGTGAAAATTTAAATTTGCCGACTGGAATTCTTTCAGATGATTGACTTTCGGATAATTTACGCTCTACTGTATGAAGGAAACTATTCTCTTAATTAATTACATGAAATAAATACTATATTTTAGCTAATTAATCATAATGTAATCAATTTATTTACTCATTGAAAGCTGAGAATAGCCATAGCATAATCAAAAACTTTCCTAAAAAAATTTTGGTTTCTTGAATAGCAGTTCGGTCATTTAAATAATTTATTTAATACTAGTTGATATGCCTAGCAATGTTCAGGTATCTTACTTCCAAAAACAACAGATTCAAAGATGATATGTGCTACCAAAATGTACCCTCTAGTACCAAATTGTTTCATAATTTATTAGTATTATAGCTGTTATCTAGCCTGATGACTTATGGCATTGGTTGGCTTGTAGTTTTATAATTATCCGATTTTAGTGATGTTGTTTATTTATGATATGTGCTCTTGTTATTTGACAATTGTATACACTGAATATTTACTTCTATCATAATGCCAACAAACTTTGTTTTTCTTTTGATCCTATCTTAATACAATACATTTTGTTTTATTTACATATCTTTGTATATCTTTGTTGTTCCATTGTATTTTACAGAAATATTTGCAAAGGTTAAAAATTTTACTCAAGTATTAAAATTTTTATTATATTGTCTATGTTGGACAGTATATTAATAGGACTTAATATACTTCTATATAAGTCCTATTGATATACTAAATCCAATGTAGACACTGATATAATAATATGGTAAGGACATAGAGGCAAAAGAATTAATATTTTACTCAAGTATTTCTTATTAGAACAATCTGTAACAAAACAATTTAAAGTTATATATTTCAAGAAACAATAATTATACTTCAAACTAACATCAAAAGAAAATATATTTTCTAAATATTCTACAGATTCTGATTTTATAATAAATTTTGGGACAGAACTAAAGTTTAAATCTTTTTATAAAGACAATCTATGAAATTTAATTTTAGAAAAACTAAAAGCTTTATTAAATGAGAATTATTTTATGTTTTATACATTCATAAATGAAAACATATTTCTCCAAATTGTGTGTATTTTCCTTTAGATGTGTGGCTAACCAAATACTGGTTGTTCAGCTATACTTTATGTCATCACTTCCAGATATTGTTTCTAAAAAAATACTTTATCCATTAGCAAACAATAGTATACTAATTAATAACCTATTAGTTTCTTTGACCAAGATACTAAATTACTCAATCAACTGTTTCTGTTAAGATAAAACCAGAAGACAAGTGGGCATGAAAATACTTTCTGTTGATATGCTAATGTTGATAAAAACTCTTAATGTTATAGAAAAAATAAACAAACATTGAAGAAAAACCAAAAGAAATCTACATGTAAATTTAATATATATTTCTGATTAAATATAATTACTTAAGATAAACTAATTACTAAACCATGTAATGTTTATGATCATAAGTCTTTATTGCTTATATTAACTTCAAATAATCAAAATTAAAAATTACTCATTTTAATTCAATTAGAATTTTTATACTATAAAATTACAATATTTCTGATTGAAGAAATTTTTTCGTTGGGAGTAAGCATAAGATTGCTTGAGAGAATGAATCACACAGAAAGACACAATGAAAATAGATATACAGGACTTCATTGTGATCCTGTTTGATTTGTTCTCTTAAGCAATCTTATTCTTATTCCTAATAATTAAAACAAGAATAAGAGCAATTAAGTACAAATTTTTTTTACATAATTTAGACTTAATTTTTATCACAATATCTTCAAATCATTTTTATCAACTCATTAAGATAAATTATTAATGCATCTTTACTATCTTATAATCAAACTAAATCACTATACTAAATTTTTCTAGTTTGTCTATGGTATGACCATTGTTGATCTAAACTAGTGGTGAACAATATTTCTGGATGAGGGCCACATATGAACTTTGTAGGCTTTTGGTAAGCCACACATACTTTTTCTTATGGAGTTTCGGGCTTTAAGCCTACTGAGTACCAACACAATCCATAACCACCAGTAGGACTAGGTATTAAAATATTTACACTGATGATATGCAAATGAGTAATATATAGTTTATTCTAATCTTTTTACTAGTCTAGTTTAGTATGAATGTTTTTTGCCACATACATTGGCTCAAACAAAGTTACAGAAAACAAGAAAATAAAATTACGATGTCAAAGCTTTGGACACTGGATATAGCATACAGATTGCAAGTTGCTCATCACTGTTCTAAACAGCGTAAAGAAAATATTTTTAATATCACTCATGATAACAATTTATTAAATTTATCATTAAGATTGAAATAGCTTTATTAATAATTCATCATTTATTGGACATCACCAAAGTCATCAATATTAAAGCCATTCATAACATTGATATCATTACAATATGTAAAACAGTAAAATTTTGTTTTTTTATATAAATCTCTCAAATTTAAAGTTTATTTTCATTATCTATATCAGAATTGTTTAAAAAGTAAATAAACCATACATTTTATGATCTAATTCTTCATTTTTATAAAACTTAAATCCACATAAGATTAAAGATCTTGCTAAAAGAATCAATTTTGAAAATTATTAATAGTAACTGAAAATGAAAATATTTAAATATAATGTTAAAATGTTATAGCATATATGAAAAATAAAATGACTAAATTAAAAAAAAACATATATTCTAAAATGTTACCTGATTCTAGCATGGTAACTAATGATTCAAATACATCCAAAATAAACCTCCTAAATTACAAATTCTCATAAGTTGATATATAGTCAGAGAAGTTGTCTTTCCATCAGCAGTTACCTTTTGTATCTAACACCTGTTCTATCCCACAACAGAACAAAATGATGTTGAAATTCAGAACAGGTGTCAAATTTAGACAGTAGCTTATGATGGTGACATAATTAAAACAGTTTTGATTAAAAAAAAGCTAACTTTCAGCAATTATTTTTTGATGTGTGATTAATATTTCATTCAAGTTCTTGTGTTCAGAATTTTTAATATTAATACATGTATATTGAAATATGAAAATCAAATTTTTCCAATTAAAAAGTATTTTTAATTTTATTTTAATTGTTTTATTAAATATATTGTATATTTTCAAAAAGAAAAAATAAATAGTTTTTAAAATTATGAAATTAATTTATGGCAATTTGAAACATTTCATATATACATCCATTCAGTATAATTAATCTTGATTCATGATACTTTTGACAATGTTTTCAAATGATCTGCAATAACAGCAAATGTATTTTTAGTACTCGTTTATGAATACAATGATGAATTAAAAGTTTACTTACGTAGATGTTATAGAAGTTCCTGGAATGTAGAAAGGATTGCACACCATGTCTGTGTAGGCACCATGAAGCCTGCGAAACATCTAAAGACGTAAAAACAAATTATTTAAAGCTAAAATTTTATTTAATGTTAAAAGTATTAAAAAATTTAAACTTTTGAAAGAATCTGCACATACTTGACGTATCTCATTATCTCTTAAGGTAATATGAGATGATTCTATTATGATCACAAACTTTATCTTTGTATTTGTTACATATCCATAGCTGAAATATGTAAATTAGAAAATGAAAAATTAACTTGAAAAATAAACAACACCGATATAAATCCAGCAAAATTTAATAAAATAAAAACGTTTTCAATCGTTTTTCAATGATCATCCTCAGTTACCTAGATAGAAAATTAAATATAGAACATAAAATGTGTTCGAAATAAATACAAAAAATGAAAATTAACGGAAAATTTTTCATTAATACGTCCGCCAGGACGTATTAATGAAAAATTAATAAATAAACCAAATAAATAGTGAAAATTAATAATTGTAGAAGGATCTCCACGCAGTAGATAATGAGTCGGCGTCTCTATGGTTTATACAACCAGTTTTCATGTGCGTTTTATAGATTTCCAATCTCTCTAGATGTTTGATCATTTGCCTATTATTCGTCATTTTTATAATTGTCGCTTGATCCCATTGTACGTTAATATCTTGTTGTTTTGTGTATGATGCCAACACAGTGTTATCCAGGTTCCTATTGATTGTATATTTGTGTTCCTTGAGCCTTTGCTTTAGACTGCGCATCATTGCACCCACGTAAACCAGCCTGGAATCGAATCATTGGTCATGTAAAGGCACCGAATATATACCCGTTGTTGAATTCCGATCCTCCTCCTTTTTATCATTTCTTAAAAGTTTGAAAATAGTGGGATTGCACCGGTATACAATGTGAAAGTTATTAGACTTGGCAGTAGATTTGTGTATCTTGTTTAAAAATGGGATGTAATTAAGCACTACAGTAGAGCGTCGATTTTCCGAATCAATTGGGGACTGGGGTTGGCCGGATAACTGATATTTCGGATAACTAATTTGCATACGAAAAAATAGTTTAATGTATCCGATTTTGAAATTTTTCTCCGTTGCGTGTCGCTTTGCGTTGAATTTTCGTCGATGTTAAGCCTAACAAAGACTATTGTATCGTTAAAAATTATTTTTTTATTTTGTACAAACAAAATAAATATATTGAAAAACATAAAAATAATAAAAAAATATACTTCAGANCTAGTGTCAAGAGTGACGATCATCCAGTATATATATATATATATATATATATATAAGTCTGACAGGCCAAAATAAGTTTAAAAATTAACCAAAAGCTATGGAGACCCAGACAGAAATCCCAGTTAGCATGGTGACAATTAACATGTACAGTTATAATAAAAGTAGTCTGGAAGCAAAAACTGAAGGGGATAAAGGCAGGATAGCAAGGCAAGTTACACAGAATTATGGGTTTGAATTCCTCTGGCTTAATCTTTACTTCTAAACATTTTCAAATAATTTTATTAAGCTTCAAAATTAATTCCTAATCATTAAACTTAGTAAAAATGGTATCATAACTTCCTACATTCCAACCAAATACTATAATTTAATTAAAAATTAGCTTAATTTTAGCATGAAAATAATCTAGCATTTAGATACGTTTGACTATTAAATAAAAAAAACAGTTTATATTATTACAATATATACCAAATATTTTCCAAATACTATATACGATACGATATACACCAAATATTTTCTAATTTACTTGACAACAAATTATGCATTCTCAAAAATAATACCAAAATCAATCTCCGCTTTAAAATTTTAATTTGTAGAATCTCGAACTACTAACAAATATGGAATCTCAACACTTCAAGAAACCGTTAGACTATTTTTAATTAAAATATAAAATAAAGAGATTAAGGTAAAATCACAAATACTAGAAATGACAAAAATAAACAATTTATTTATTTTAATTCTAAAATAGATACATTGACAGGAAACAAAGATATAAGAACTTATTTATCAAAACAATTGCACAATATGTATTTATATTTTAGAAAATACAAAGAAAGCAGCACTTCCACAGCTTCCAGGACTGCACGCCACTGATTTTATCTACACGGGACCCAGGCAAATTTGAATTAGGGGATCCCACACACAGCATCGACTTCACTTTTCTTCAGGGGGAAATACCTTCTTATAAAAGATCAGTTTGGGGCCCCCTATTTGCGGAAGCCTCGGCAAATCACCCTTTTTTGCCCACAGGACAACACACCACCGCGTAAAATACACAAATGTAAATAAGCTGTCAGTTTCTATGCATCCAAATGTTATCTCATTCACTACACATGTATGATGACCTGTTAATTACCAATAACATAATCATGTCTGTAGAATGATAACAGTGCACAAATAATCATTTTATAAATACTTTTATACCAGATAATCATGATGTAATCTTTATTTAATGAACTTTGAACTAAGCAATTCCTCAGATGTAACAGATATTATTGAAATTCGTAGTTACTATAAACCTGTAAACGCTTATAATTTCGCCTTTGGTGGTTATTTTACTTTTGAAAAGTGCCGCTCGCTGGTTAATAACAGTTCAAAACCAATAACTGCCGCCCAATACATCAATATATAAATAAATATCAACATACCTTCGTATATGGCTTCTTTTTTCTCCGATCTATGATGTTTCTTGTGTTTTTTACTTCCCATTTTTAAAATTTACAGTAAAAAAGACAGAAATGGAAATCCCGAATCCTTTCTTTGTCTTTTTTTTTTT
>NW_019384609.1:521380-588762 GCF_000671375.1 Centruroides sculpturatus | reverse complement strand
AACTATCAAATAATTTTACAGTAAACACTGTTTCCTGATAGTTAAGTCTCATATTTAAGACTCTTATTAAAATAATTGTAATATTTAGCCTTTTAAATAAGGCTCGAAGATAACGAGAAGGCAAAATAATTATAAATTTAAGCCAAAAATTCGCTCTATCGAATTATTCCGTATCAGTAAGCAAAGCCTTTGACCGCCAGTTATTTAAAGGCTACAATCAAAAATCTTTTTTATAATTTAGCCTGTTTAAAAAGGCTTAAAACAAAAAACAAATTTATAAGTAAAATTTACTTTTATCGATTTTTAAATCTTCCTACAATACATTTCAATCTTAAAAACAGTCAAAAAATCGTTAAAATTATGTAAAAATGGGGATGAATTTTGAAAAGAGGAAAGTTTAATTGTGCAGAAAAGAAGAAGAATTCTTCATTGTTAAGGTGTATCAAATATTAATTTATGAATAATCGATATCGATGATTAATCAATGAATATAATCATCGATAAGAAGCTAAGAAAGTTTCTAAAGTGATAAAGAAGAGGAAGAGAAAGATGAGGGATTGATAGAGGCAGAGAGAGAGAGAAACCAATAAAAATATGTGTTAAATTAACTAATTTTTCTCTTTAAAAAATTCATTAAAATTATAAGTTTTAATTCTATAAAAAAAAATATTAAATAAATTTCACTTTCTCACTCCTGCTTTACTTCTCCTTTCGAAAGTGTCTGTCTATCTGTCACGCAATACCCGTAAACTTTGATTCGAATTTTATTTATTTATTTAAAAAAAATACTAAAATTCAAACCATATCAGAGCGTATGACCCGTACCAATTTGCACTCCCCCCTCCTGACCTGACTAATCGGTTCCTCTAATTGTGTGTTTCGCTCGACTGTGGCTCCATTTATCATTTCCGGTCTGTCGGATGTCGTTCGTCACGTGCAGATAGGAGACGGAAGTTGTCGCCGTCACGTGACTTCCGTCTGCTTAGCTTTTACCTTTCTGCTTGAAATTTGTATATATATATATATATATATTTTTTTTTTTGGGGAGGTGTTTGTGTGTGTGTGGAAATCGCTTTTGTCATCCCTGCCGTGTCTCGTATACTTGTGTATAGTACGCCTCTCCAAAGTTCACGTTTAGTAGAGAAAGATGGAATTACAATCCTTACACTTGTAATTAAGGGAAGAAAAGGTTTATATATAAAGGCCCTTAAAGCTTAAAGAAATATAACTTATTAGAAAACACTACACTTGTGTTTAAAGGATCTAAAATGTTGTATTACCTACTGGTTCCCACACTAAATTATAAAATTAAGGCTTATCTACTGAGCCTTAAATGAATAAAATATAATATAGTCAAGGCCCTATATCCGAATTTAAATATAATAAAAATTTATATACGAAGGCCCTATAAAAATATTCAAATTATTATAATTATCCATCGATCTAAAAGAGTTAAACAAATAAAAGAGAGAGATTTTAAATGTAAAAGGTCTACCTGTAAGACTTTAAAAGCATTTCAACTATTTAATTAAGTGTAATTTATCTTAAAATTAGGTAAAAGAAGGCCTCAAAACTTCGAAGAAAATTATTAGCTGTTTAATAAGGCTAATCCTACAGGCTAGATAAGGCTACAGGCTTTCCTACTCCTACAACAGATTTATTGAAGAGTAACAACCCTTTTAAACAGTAAGCAACAACGAAAAGGGGAGAAGAGAAAGAGAGAGAAAGAGTAACACTTAAAAAAAAAAAATGAGAGTCTCGATCCATTAAGCATAACATTTTAACTTAATCTTTGTTAGTAAGTAGCAAGATAATTCCACTTCTAGGAGAGAAAAATATTAATGATAATTTTCTCGACCGTGTCGCCCTTACAAACCGCCATTTTGAACTTCAGAAAGGGGGAGGGAATGGACCGAACACCCCAACAACATCTATTTAATTTGCTTTCACTCATCGCAAAGAAGCGCAGTGTGTATATTTGTCTGTAAGAGGAGAGGGAAGAGAAAGAGCAACTTCCAGCAAATTAGACCCAAAAGGGAACTAAATCACGTGTCTACTTTACTTCCCTTTCAACCCCAAAACACAAAAGTTAAAAAAAAAAGGACTTTCATTACAAGTAATGAAATTTTATTGCGATAATTAGAAGCAGGAGTGTATCAGAAGATAACTTTGCTTTAACAACGTTTGATAAAGAGTTTTGGGTGAGGCTAATATGGACTACCAGATAACACGTTTTAATCTAATCTCTTCTCCACAACGATTTCTCTTTTGTTTGGTATCCGCCCAAATGCGCTTCATTGGCTGGAGTATGGAGAAGGGGGGATCGTAAATTTAAAAGCTTGTTTGTCTGCCTGTTACGAAATAATAAATACCTTTTATATAATCTACGTCTATGTTAAAACTCTACTCATCCCTTTCCTGAATTCTAAACACCATACAGAAATACCTTACGTAACTACACCCCATATACAAAACTTTATCTGTGTACCTTGACTAAATCTTATGTTACTCAATTAACCTAGATTTACTACAAAGCAACTTTACCACCTAATTAACCTATTTTCTGAGGATAAAAAGGGAGGTTTTTTCGTGTATTCTCGAGTATTTTCTACACTATAGATCGTGAAGAAGCATACTTTAGCTAACCTCTAAAAATTAGTTGTATTTAGAGAGTGATTTCATATAGTTTAACAAAGCTTATCTTACCCCTATATACTACTAAGTGTACGATCCTATTTAAGCATCTTTTAACACTCCAGAAATTAGCATACATCATCAATTGCATCCACAGTGTCAGCAGAAAACATCATCCCTAATTGAAAACACTCTTCAAACACTAGAAAATCCACTGTATAAAGACACTGTAACGAAAAAAAGGGGTGTAGAAAGACTAGGAACCCCTTTAGAAGATGGAGAGGAGCACTATCCACACGAAACTAAACGCGTTAAGAGGAATGTAAACGTTTACAGAACATAATGACAACTGAAACAATATTCGATTTTTAAAATGGCAACGTTTATTTTAACAAAACATAATTTCTCATAGAAGCCTATATCTAGGAGGAAATACTAGATGAGAAACACGGTGAGGAAGAAAAAATCAGATTTTTCATTATCATAAACAGACATCCCCCACCACGAGTGCCATTCAAAACAGAGTTTTTACCTTTCCCGTATTGAATGACGCCACCATACCTTCACTTGATTGTCAAGAAGGAGACCGTTTGGCCCCTTCCAAAATTGGGTGGTTCTACAGATTAATATAAGACTAAGAATAAGATTTAAACTTACGCTAAAGTTTAAATTTTAATCTAGAAAAAGTTAATAGTTAAAAAAAAAATAGGGTAGAACTTAAGAAAAACAAAGAATGAATCTCGCCCCCCTCTTATGGGGGTATCACAGTTATTATTATTAATTTTTTTTTATTTATTTTTGAAGGTTCTATAAGCTAAAAGGAAGAAAATTTGATAGTTTATACGTTACTTTAACACGTTTCCACCCAATCTGGAGGGTCGACGGTCCATCCTGTGCTTCACCCAAAGGAAGAGGTTCATACACAAAAATCATTATTATTTTTTTATAAAGTACACCCGTGGTTGTCTTGAGTCGAAGAGGAGGAAAAAGGGTAAATTTTTGTGTATTGCCTTTTTTTTTTTATATCTGTCTAGATCGTCGATACATACACAAAAAACAAAATAAGTTCCTTATTTTACAGTTCACTATACAATACACGAAAGGAAGCAGTAAAGCAAGAAAGTGGAAGTTCTTTATGTACACAAGGCTTTGGTGTTTTTTTTTTGTGTTAAACTGAGCCGGACTTACGTCCTAGAAGGATCTATCAGGGATGCACAGGTGGTCCTAGCCTCTGTCCGTAGATGCTGTATGGTGAATAGTACATTCCGAGTCCAGGATGAGGTAAAGGTGGAAGCGGTGCACCCGGTAGGGTAGGTAGAGGTGGCTTGTAGGGATGATACCTACTGGCGGCCGATAGGCTCGAAACGGGGCTTAAACTTGTTGGATATGTCCTGCGAAGTCCAGCAGGACTGGTGAGCGAGGTGGCGGTGCTGTAATGCAAATGGCATGCCCCTAGGCCCACCGCTGAAGGCATACTTAAAGAAGGTGATATCAGCGACAACGATCCCTCCCCGGCTGATAAATTCGTATGGGTCCTCAGATGTTGTAGGAGTTCCTCCGAAGTGGTGAACCTCTTCCCACAATAGGTGTCTCCAACCATCCAGCTGCACACATTAGGCCTGGGTAGCATGGAGTGAGTGTAGAAATGAGAATTAAGTCCAGGTACGGCGGCACCCGATACAGCGGGTGAACCGGAACCTGCTAGGCCCGGTACTAGACCTGGGGTTAGTCCCGGTAACCCCGCTGCGGCCGCTACGGCTGCTGCACTCAACGGTGACGTCATTCTTTCGTGGGTGCATTGGGTGCATCCGCTCGGACACGTGGACAGTTGAGCGCTTTGCATGCTCAGTTGGCAATTAGTACAATAGGGATCTCTGCAAACAGGCACCAGTGTTGTACCTCCGCTGGCTGTCTTCACCCGTGCGTAACCAACGTAAGGTGAGAGCGCAGATCCCAGTGGATAATTACCCGGTTTTAATGTGCCATTCTGGCCCAAACCGGGTGGAAAACCGTGGCTACCATCTAGAGATATATGTCCTCCGACGGTGGCACAACCCGTGCAACTTGTTAAAGGGTTCAGTCCCGTTTTGTAAGCACCCAATGCCAGATGAGACATAGAAGATAAGCCATCTTTAACACTATCCGTTCTAGCCAGGTCCAAGCTGAGTGCCGCTGCTGAACCATACCCGAGACCACTCAAAGTGTTCTGACTAGCTGAAGTGACGTTGCTGAGCGGCATACTAGAATTTACAGAGCTGCTCGAAGTTGTTGTTGCCGTTTCCGATTTAACATTCGTACTTCCGGTATCAGAACCAGAGGGTGAGGCCTTACCACAAGAAGCATTACTTCCACCAGCGGGTGAACAACTTCCCGCTATGGGTGTACTCGTTTTGGACATGGGAGTCTTTTTATCGTTGCTGTCGCTATTGCTCTCATCTTTTTTGGAAGATTCGTAGGGTTTAAATGCTGGCTTATCGTCTGATGAGCCTTTGTCCTTATTCTTTTCGCCATCTTTACTCTTTTCCAGGGGTGGAATGATGGGTTTATTGTTCGGATTGTCCGCACCGATGTTGCTACAAGTCTGGGCTAGGAGGGCCAAAGGACTCTTCTTTGCATCCAGCTGGAAAGAAAAAAATTACAAAAGGTTACTCGGGGCAGCGACAAACAAATAAGAAAATATTCCAAAAATTAAGGTCATATCTCAAAAGGGGTGGTAAGAAGCTTCGTTAAGATTTTCCAACCTTTTTTTTTATAAGTAGGGTATTAAATTAGGGAGAGAAAAGTTCCAAGATTAACACACTAATCCTTACTCCTCCTGCAGCACGAATCACGACCTTTAACTGTCGATTTTTTGATACCAAATGGCACCAAACTATTTAGCACCCCCACATCTTCATATTAAACTCACTCGAAAATGGCCACAAGTGGTCCCGATCAGCAGTCCACTTAAGGAGACAATCACAGTTTGTTAATTATCCTATTCGCGAGGAAATGAATTAATTCCTCATTTCGTGGGGCCATTGAATACGCCCCATTAACAGCAACCATCGTTTAATTAACGCAATCCAGTTAAAAATGATAAGAGGGATAAATCTACATTCATCAACAGATTAACGTGAATTTAAAAGTTCATTCTAGGCCCCATCGGTTGAGGATATTTCGATTCGATTTAGAAGTGGGGGGAGGGTTGAAAGCGATAAGTCATACTCTTTTTGTCTGCTTGCGTATTTTTTATAGGCCTCTACGCTTTGGGGCCTCCTAGACGTATTCGCGAATATTCAAAAAAACGGGGGAGAGAATCGTAAATATGTCAATAGATAAGACAAAGTTTACCTTAAGCAAACAACCCCTCTACAGATTGTGTATAAGGTAGGCTAATAAAGCTTAATAAATGTCAGAAGGGTTTGTTTGACTGCAGCTACCACTACTACTACTTCACTGTTTGCATTACATCCTGTAAAATTCATATGATAGGGCGAGATTTGTTTAACTAGGTATATTTTTTCCTTAAAGAAACGATACATATAAGTTTTCATTAATAAAATCAATATAAACCCCTTAAAAATAGTCATTTATAAACGTCTAAACTCTTATAAATAATAGCGATTAAGACCTATTTAACGCAATCAAAATGCAAAATAAGATATATAAATGATGCCCGAGTATACCTAAAGGCCTTATATAGTGTTAGAAATAAAATAAATTCATTAAATCAGTTTATAATCCTGGAACATCCCAGAGTATACTTACTGAAATTGCTTTGATTTATAAACGTTTCCCCTCTCATAAAAAAATATTAATATTGCAACTACATTAATTCTGAGCCCATAGGTATGTCCCCCATAGGCTAAGCTAGAGATAATATATTTAAACTTATTCGAAAAAAAAAGAGGGAAGAGGAGGATGCACTTTTTCTGAGAGCTCCGCACTTAGATGGAAAAACCATTTTACAGATTTTCGTGACATGTGCCCATTTATCACGTAGCCGTCACGAAGGGATTACGTGAAACAAGCGCAATATTCTCTCCAAAAAATCGTTTGTTATCAGCTTAAGAGTGTTACGCTAGCAGTATAATGGAGTAGGCCCTCTATTCCAACTAAAGTACTTTCTTAGTAAGGGTCTAGAACTAGTAGAATTGCATTAACTTCTACCTAGCTCATACCTACAGGCATAAAAAAAAGAAAAAGAAAACGAGCATTCTAACACTTTAATACAGGAAAAAAACTAACTGAAAAGATTCTAAACGAGAATTTTCACATCTCAGAAAGGCCTTAAACACGATGAAAGATCCTTAAGCTTATAGATTAAACCTTATATTAAGTTTGGGTGTGGCAACGGACGGGATTATCTCTGTATAAAGACGAAAAGGGATGTAAGTCGTACAAATAAGACGATCACAGGCCTTGTATGAAAGAATTTAGGATGTAAAAAGCAAATTTATGTCACGAAAAAGGCCCCTAATTATATCTTTAAGATACCTTGTCTAAGGCGTTAACGAAGTGGTGACATTTTTACGATCCCCAAAACAAGCATTAAAGAAAGCGAGAATGAAAACAACACCTGTAATTTAATTCTACACGTTTTATATTATAAAAATAACCGTTAAATATATTTATAAAGGGCCTTATTTATTTTTAAAAAAATTCGTTAAAATTCATGAAGTTCTTGCGACTCTACGCGTTACGATAAAGATTGAAATCATCGAGTGGGCCCTTTAAAAACTTGAAGGGCATTTATATAATTTAATTCTATAACTTCAATTTATAAAAATGACTTTCGTATATTTTAAAAGGCCCTATTGTTTATAAAGTTGTCTAAGTTTATGAGATGTTTATAACGTCAACTACAGATTTAAACAATCAAGTGGGCCCTTTTAAATAATGTAAGGGCTCTTCTATTGTAACTTAATTATCTATAATTTAATTCTATATAATTTAAATTATAAAAAAGATTATTTTAAATATATTTAAAGGCCTCCATTAATTTAAAACCTTAACTAAATTCACGAAAAACATAACTTGAGATGAGCGCTAGTATGAAATTCGAATCATCGAGTGGGCCCTTTAAAATCGAAGAGCGTAATTTAATCACGTGTAATTTAATTCTACACATTTTAAATTATAAAAATAACTGTTAAAAATATTCATAAAAGGCCTTAATTATTTAAAAAAAAGTTGTCTAAATTCACAAAGTAAACACAACTAGATACCAGCGTTACTACGTAGATTCAAGCCACAGATTAGGCCCTTTTTAAACAATCGAAAGGGCCTACACTTTTGTAAATTAATTCTAAACATGTTAAATTATAAAATGCATCAATTAAATATATTTTAAGAGGCCTCATAATTTAAAAAAATATCGCTTAAATTAACGAAATGTATGCTACTAAAGAAAGGATTTAAACCATCGAGTAGGCCCTTCTAAAAACCGGAAAATCATACTCCATTCGCTTGTCATATTTACCAAAATCGGTCACGACGTTATTCAAAAGTGAAAATCGGCCTATAGGCCTTCATAAAACCGGTCGAGGGGGCAGTAAAGGGCCGGTTTATTAAATCGGTCCACGAAGCTGTCAGGATAAGTGGACAGGTGTCGTGACTGTAGTAAACATCTCGTTAACCCTCTAATTAATCAAACGGACGTCAAGAGGAGCCGGGGGCCCCCTCCGTCACGGATCTATCATAAATATGTCGGGTGGTGACGTAATATTTTAGAGTTAGCACTTCTATAAATTAACTAGTTTTTTTTTTTCTTTTCTTTCTGAGGCAATCAAAACTGTCAAGTTGCATAGTTTATCNGTGTTAGCATTTCCCCCCCATAACTTATACTGTCACGTCACGCTCACGAATAACGCTCAGTAGAACAATTGAATGGGAAAAGTGCAATTCAATCGAAACGAACTGGCGTGACGCACTTAACAGGACATATATTCACCAACATGCAAAACGTTACTCAAGTTTTTTTTTTCTTTCTTTCTTTCCTTATTTTTTTAAGGGCCCTATAAATTGATTTTTGGGCCAGAAATTTCCCCCGACAGATGCTAACAATAGCTAATTAAAACGCAGCTGCACAATCGACTCGGCGGATCCTATTTTATCAGATTTACGGCCCGATGAGGTTAACGACTTTTTTTTTCCCCCTCCCCTCTTCCTCCTCCTCCTCTTCACCTCCTCCTCCCCCTAAATAATTTCGTTGGGGGGGGAGCCATAACGCGGGGTAGAAAAACTAAGTGTTAAGTTCTAAGAAGAGAAAAATATTTGTGAAGAAAGGACCATTTCGGCGCCATCCACTTTCTAAATTAGAGAGCGGT
Source organism: Centruroides sculpturatus (assembly GCF_000671375.1). Classification (NCBI taxonomy): domain Eukaryota; kingdom Metazoa; phylum Arthropoda; class Arachnida; order Scorpiones; family Buthidae; genus Centruroides; species Centruroides sculpturatus. The sequence continues at coordinate 579,817 of NW_019384609.1, read as the reverse complement.
GCCGGATGAATAACTGACCAAAATTGTGGGCAGCGGCCACCACAAAGGAATCTCAGACACCCCGCAGCCCTTGCTTCAGACAAATTGTCGCCGGCGGAATAATGGAAGTAAACCATGGAAGCAACATGTGTGTGTGTGTGTGTGTGTGTGTGGGTGTTCCTTCTCGTCAGCCACTTCGCATAGGTGACTGTTGACAGTGTGTGTGTGGCACGTGCTCGATAGATTCACCAGAGCGTTCTTCAGACACCGACGGGGCCCATTCGGTTATCGTCTTCGAAAGGAAAAATCACGCCATGCAAAAGTTTCCACCGCTAGGTGGCGCTCCGGCACGTGGGGTGCCGCGCGGAGGAGTGAGAAATTAGCGATTTATACCGAACAGTTTGTCACACAATACCCGACGAATCGGTGTCATATATCAAAGTGGATAGAGGGGGGGGAGGACTTACCGTGGTAGGTAGAGGCGATAGGTACTCCGGACGTAGATATTGGTTGCTAGACGTCAACATGTTCATAACACACCCTAATAATCCTTAAAGTGAGAATGTCCGTCGTCGACGACGGGATCGTGCACACTGTCCACAGCTAGACAACCAAACCACACTGTTCAGCAGCTCCCGACTGAATGCTTCACAACAACCGATATACAGCACAGGGTCGTATCCGGGACGGACCAATAGGACACCACCTCCTTCGCAACGTCTGAATCGTCTATTGGTGGCCGGGCGTCACGTGCTTATCCGGTCGTTAATTTGGACGAGGTTGTCAGTGACGATCCTGTCCAATGAGATGATGGGATGTACTAATGACTTGGCAAGCCGCCAGCCGTCATGGTTTACAGCGCCATCTATCACACACCTGTCACAAGTGCCAATCAAGGTTGATTTATGTCAGCTTTTGTTGTCAGAGCCTGCGTAGCCACCGCACCCCCTTAGATGAATAATACTTCAAATTGAGTGAAGTAGGAAATACAACTTAGCGCATCACGCCACCCGTGATGCTAGGGTTGCGCCTCGGTAAGTGGGGTACCTCCGGGTAGGGTTCAACCTCCCCCCCTCCTTAACCTCCTACGAATCCCTTAAAATAATATCGGGAATTTAGAGTTTATTTTTTTCCCCGGGAATTTCGGGATGTGTCGCGAAGGTGACTTTTATTAAAAGTTGGGCTGCGTACTTGCGCGCGCCAGTCCGAGTGCGTTCGCGTAGTGCCATCTGGTAGGAGGAAGTGGAGTGAATTTCGGAATTTTTTGATCTCATCCCCGGCGCGGTTCGGTCGTAAGTGAGGTGTAACGGGAGGGATACGCTGCAATGGTAAAACGAGGGGGCGATATGGATCAAATGTATGTTATATGGGGCAAGGGATCAAAGAAAATGGCGTAATGAGCAGGATCGGCCATATGTCATACGGGAAGAGGAGAGATAAACATAAGGGAAAAACAGGGTCGGGGAGAGATGCCATAAGGGGGATAAGAATCGGACATATGTCATATGGAGAAAGAAAGAGAAAGGGGGGGAAGAAGGATGGAGATCCGACAGCGATTGTTGAAAAATGGCATCTAGAGAAAGCACTCTTCAACGAAAGAACTGGAGCAATTACAGAATAAGTTTCGCACGGTTCCTTTAACAAAGCCCTCTTAAAAGCAACGAATCTTTGCGGTCATCGGTTCTAACAGAGGACTAAAGCCTTCCATTTGAGAAGAAGGGGAGGAGCGTATCCCCCGGGGGACCATCATTACACGTGTTGTTAGTTGCGACAGAATATGCTCCCGACACCCCTACCGAGTCGGACAGGATCAAAGAGAAGTAGCGTCAACAGAGGTCGGCGCTTATCAATCACAGACGATGATTGGAGACAAGACTAGTGACATCTCTATGCCGACACTCGGAACAATAGATAGATGTCCCCCGAGGCGACAGGTGAGGGGTCCGTCTGTCATTTCCCCTCCTACCCCAACTCGGGGACAGTTGTTAAGTTTATTGTCGTCTCCACCTCCGTCGGCTTCTTCACAGACCCAATTTTTTTATTCCCCCATTGCCCATTCTTTCTTTACTTTTCTAGGTATCCGTTTACATCGTTGAAGGTCTGTAACCTCGCGGTAACGAAACGTGACGTCACATTCAAGTATAAACTTTGCAACACAAGGGAATTAATAAATAAGAATACTTGGGAATCCAAGCGATTTATTATCTTTCACGTGTTATATTTTAAACACGTAAAAACACCGGAAACAAGCTTTAATTTACAAGATCAATCAACGGGTAACTCGTTTAATTGTCGTCAAAATCAGTTTTATATTGTGTAAATATACATACAGAGGCCATCCTCGAATGAAGAAGAGGAAGAATTTTTTGAATAGCAAACAATTGAATGGATCGATATTGTGCTGCAAGATAAATAGCCGGTGTCACGTCCATCAAATTATAGAGGTAGATTGGAGAGGCATACGTGCGTGGGACTAGGACCAGTTGGTACAGACGCACACACACGCAATGTTTCTGTACCTGTATCGGTGAATTGGCGTCAGAACTACTATGGGACGGGGTCATTTGTGTCCGCAACACTAAATCAAACGATACGTGCATCGTATAGATGCACCCGAACACGGGTTAGATAGGTTGCATGTCGAGGGTTAATGCCCTAGATATTTTTACATCATCTGTGTCTGTGTGTTTATGTGTAACCCAGGGGTTGAGAGGGTGATAGAAACAGAGCGGATATCCCGGGACCTTTATCATCGTTTTACTGAATTTTAATGCTACCAGGTGATGGAGTGATTGTTTTAACGAGGCTCGTATGATGGATGAGTCTTTGTTTTAACTTGGAGGACACTGGGAGAGGTCGGGTTGTCCAAGCGTATTGTAACAATTCTATTTTCATGCATGTTTAACCTCGAGTAATTGCAACGTGCTACACATGCTAAATATCACAAGCAATCTAGATATTATTAAACCCTCAGACTTACAAGACTTTTGTGTATATATTTTGAGTCACGATTTCTCCGTACAGGGCGCTAAAAAAAAAAAGATGGAGGAGTTGAGTAAAGCTCGTCGATGACGTAACATACCGTACAGTGATTTATAGGGGACCTTCTCCAGCTTTCAAAAGTGTAGTTGATTCGACGGTCTCACGTCCTTCAGATAGCGAGGATGAAGTGAAGTGACAGGCGGTAGGACGTCAGATAGTGTTACTGGTCGGTCCGTCTGTCTGCCAGCGGGTCCTATTTATTTGTCTACGTCGTTATCAGCCGGTTGTCAGTATGGTTGTAAATCATTCTGTACTGGAACGACCGGACACGTCAAAGTGAAACCTGTCAAGTCGCACACACTCTCCGGGATCAGAGGCTCGTGATGTTTGACCTGCAACCGGCGAACATTCAACGTGCAAAAAAAATTTTTTTTTTTTTTTTGAATGATTGTACTCTTCTTTTGATATAAGACGTCTCCTTTCTGTTGTGACGTATGATTTCGCATTTAAAAATGACTTTGATAAAGCATAAACATGTCGTCCCTTCTTCCAGTCGGTGTGACGTTTCTTAACCCCTGTGTTTACGACATACCTGAGTATCTAACTGTAAGATTACATACGATACGGGTTCGAGCCCGGTTGAGTAGTAGTCGGCGATTAACACCGGATTAACAACGATCGTTAATGAAAGATGCCGGGTTCGAGTACCGGGGAAGTAAAAAAAAAAAGGATGTTATCGCAGAAGTAATTGGATTAAATGACTAAAGTGGCTTAACAGATAAGTTTAAAGTTAATTTCTTTTATTCAACACGATTCGGGTTCAAGTACAGTAACCTCCTTAGAGGAAAAACAAAAGAAAATGGATTCCTTAATTAGATTAATGACGTATTATCGTTTAAAATACGAATAAAAATTCGTTGGATTAATTGTTAATCCGAATTAAAAATCGATTAGAATCATTTGAGATTATAAAATATTGTAGTAGGCTCCGGGTTCGTAAACAACATTAGTTATATTTGCATACTTTACGGTATTAATTCATTATTAACTAATTTATTCACGTTTAATAATGTTAAAACAATTAAAATACACGTGTAATGTGACGTATGTAAAAAATATTCAAAAAATTCTCAAGTCTAACTTCTATTGGACCGTTTATCACGTGTTAAGTTGCGTCACTTCCGCCATTGCCGTACTCGTGTTCTATATCTTTATTAATATAAATAATACTGCTATTTTTAGATAATTTTAAATATAAGAAAACGTGTCTAAAATATTTTATTTATAAATAACTTTTACTTAATATTTTATAAAATATTAATATTATTTTTGAGAATATAATTTATAAATTAATACTTTAAGCAAATATTTTAAAAAAGTTTTCAAAAAATATGCTGCCATCTATTGAGTACGGTTTTAATTAAATTATTATTATTATTATTTAAAATTCTTTTTCATTTTAATATTTTATTCAATAAACATTAAAAATTTAATTAATATTTGATTAATTTTTGTAAAAATAAGATTATTAAACTTAAAGTAAAAAGGAAACCGTTTAAACAAGCACGCGACTTTATACGCGATGCGACGCGATGCAACGCGTCATGCTTCGTATACAAGAATAAAAAAAAACTAAGAAACACAATCTGGAAATATTTACACAGCAAAGAAAATTACGTCATAAATGATATAAATAAGTTTACACAAGAGAAATTTAAAAAAGTTTTTATGGTAGAAAATATCGATGAATGTAATGACGCGTCATTCAGGCGACGTCGCGACGATTGTATCGTTCATCCTATATTTTTGTTTAAAAAAATGTATATATATGTATATACATATAATTAAAATTTTGTATTACATAAAATATATATTTTAAACTGTATACAAAAAAATATGCAGTAAAAATGTCTCAAAGTTGAAAACATGTTTTATAGCGCGTCGCGGCGTAAGATGTCGGGTAGCATCGCATCGCTTCGCTTCGCGTCGCATCATTCTAAAACAATGCAAATATACACTAAAAACATACCAAATTAAAATAGGCTACTTATTTAACTACAATTAACTCTCGATGTAACGAAATCTCAAAGGACTGAGCTAATTATTCGCTATATCGAGGCCTAATCTACATAAAGAATAGCCAAGGATCAACAAAATGCCCACTACATCATGTGTATGTAACTATTTATTTAATTAATTTTCTACATATTTAACTATTCAACTGTTTATTTATTTAAATAGTTACTTAACTACTTGTTTAAGTATTTAACTACTTACATACTTACTTATTTAATTAATTAAACTACTTATCTAACCACTTAACTATTCATTTAATTAATTAACCACTTATCTAACCACTTAACTAACTCATTTAATTGCTTATTTATTTATTTAGCCATTCAATTACTTATTTAACTATTTAACTATCTGGCTTATTTAGTTAATTAACTACTTACTTAACTATTTAATTAATTATATGATAACCTATTAAGCTATTTTAAATACTAAAAACAGAAAGAAAAAGCTATTAAAATGGAAACATAAAATAAATTTTAAAGATAATAATATATTTTCCTTATAATTTTTTATATTTTTTTTAGTTTTAAATTTATATACACATAAATTACCAACTTACTGTACATTATAAATATATATATATATACAATGTATCAAAATTTCCTGGTGTATTTTTATTTTATTATTATTATTTTAAATAAATATGCTTTATTTTACATTGACACCAATAAATTTCTCCATTCTTCGGTGATTAATATTGAAAAGAGGGGTTGAGATAACTTTTGTGTGTCGCAATTCTTCTCTCTTCTTCCCCCTCTTTTCTGTCCCTTCTTTTCTTTATCCCCCCCGTTCTTGTGTCTTCTTCTTCTTCTTCTTCTTCTCTCGCTCTACCCCCCCCCTCTTACTGTTTAAATACAATTGGCCTTTAGTCGTAAATATCTGAGACAAACAAGACACGAAGAGATTTATAACTTGTCAGATGAAAAGCTAGTTTTTGGGGTGGAAAATAAAGATGATTATCTGCTTGTCATTCCTTTATACAAACCTATATAGACTAAAAATTACCGGTTTTGTATTCCTTATCGCTAATGCCTTATAGGCATACATAAGTTATGTACAGTCAAACTTCGATACTCTTCTATGAAACTAAGGCTAAATCGTTATGCTGAAGTACACCAATCAATTAGTTTCATATTAACTAACGAAGCCTACAGAGTTTAAAGGAAGGGCCTAAAAAACACGTGACTTGTTGAAAGGCCTCAAGAACCTCACCTCCATTTACTTTAACAGGGTGGTCTTATCTACAATACGTTATATCGAGGTTTTACTGCATATAAAAGGTATTTTTATATGTTTATAAATGTTTGAGAGAGAGAGATTTTTTTTTGTATATGGTTTTCAACTAGAAGAATCATAAATTATCTATAATTTTCAACATATCACATCTCTCACAATGGGTCATCTATTTTGATAAATGACTGTTTGAGGCGAGGTCATTGACGTGTTGTTTTTATAGATTTTATTTTATGTCTGTAAGTATACACAACCTGTTAATTCAATTAAGCGAAGTTTATTAACCTTATTAAATAACGATTTTTAAACTTCCTCAATAGATTACATCGATAAAAAAATAACAAAAACAACTTTGTTGTTGTTATTNAAGCTCATATTACGTTTTAGAAACCGGAAAGAAAAACTATTAAGTAATATAATTTTAATCAAATTTTTATTATTTATTTTTAATTTTTCAAAATAATATTACTAAATTTTATCTACACCATTAATTTATTTAAGTTTTTTTTTTTTTAAACTTTTAAAGATGGCGTAATGACGATCGTTACGCGATTATTACGTCATGTCTGTTTTTTGAATTTGAAAAACGTCACGAGAAGAAAACGGACAATGTTGCCAGCGGTGAGCGATTTGTATTTATTTTTTTTTAATTATTTATAGCGAGATTAATTTATCATTGGAGATTGGACTATTTATGGATACGGATATGAAAAATAAAAGCAAAAACCGCTACTTTTAAAAGACTTTTCCCTCCTTGCGGCCATTAAGAAGGATGTTGGAATGTTTTTTTTTTTTTTTTTTTTTAACGTCTTAGGCGGTTAACTGACTTTTGGGCCACCCTTTATAACTTTTAATTACGCTTTACTATACAGTCGACCACCCTATAACACTGTTGATTATTCCGTTTTATACGAATTCCATGTTGTACGAGTCACTTAGATTTTACAAATACGTGTGCCGGCCTGTGAACAGCTCATGTATTTGTAAAATCGAAATGACTCGTACAACATGGAATTCATATAAAACAGAATAATCAACAGTGTTATAGGGGGGTCGACTGTATAAATATAACGTTATATTGCTCATAAATTCAAATAGATACAGGGAAAAGCTCGGGATTTTTCCATTATATACAGGGAGATCTGAGGATTGTTTTTAGACCATAGTAGTTTCTACCCCTATAAGTTAATGTATAAACATTTTATAAACGATTTTATAAACAAAATATCAGGATGATAATAAGAAGAAACTACTCTTCATACTCGTATTTATATTCTAAAACAATTATTACTGAAGTGTCATTCCAGTTGAATAAATACAATAGGATGATGACGATGATGATAATAAGAGAAATTGTTGATGCTTCGTTAAGAAGAAAGTTATGATATTCGATTAATACACAGGAATGATGATAGGAAGAAGAAGAAACAATTCTTAATGCCTCTATTTTTATATATGAAAACAATTGTTAATAACTCATCACACCGAACTTTTTCTACAAGAAACAGTAAACATCAACAGGTTCTATCAGAAATAATAAAAGTAATAATTTAAAACATAAACAAACCTCATAAATAAATTGCTTAATTGGATTTAATTAAACGTTTTAACATTTCTTTGATCTTGGCACGTCTTTATTATCAAACAAACAAAGGAAGTAATCGCATTTTTATACACCCGTATATATTATATACCCACAAATAAATACATACATACATTGAAGTCAAATCAAATGTAATTATTCACATTTATAAATATTTCATTAAGGAAACTTGTTATAATTTGTAAATTAGATTGCCTTAACGAAATGTTAAAGATAAAAAGACAAAAAGCTTATGCACGAGAAAGAGAGAGAGAGAGAGAGAGAGAATAGGAGAAAAGGGAGGGGGGGGAGGAAGGTTTTAGAAGAATCACAGCAGAAAATGTCACATCAATGAAGTAGAAACACGTAGACAATTAAACTGTTCACCTGACAGTAAATTCTCGAGGGTTTAGATATGAAGAAAGAAGACATTTAAAGTCTTCTTTTTGACATTGAATGACGTTGTTGACGTACGTCACCAACAATACAACTGATAGGAAAATTGTAGATGATGCGAAAACAAGAAAACATTTTTCGTCTTTGCAGATTGGGTTGTGAATTATTCACGAAGTAAAATAAAGCAATGACAGTCGTGTTCTTTTGTCATTTATTAACTTGACGTCGCTGACAGAAGAAGCGAAGTATTACGAGTAACAACGATCGAATTGCTTTTGGCAACGGCATTAACTCCCTCCGCTTTTCTTTCTTTTTTTATTTTCTTTTTATTTTTTTTTTCTATTCGTCTTTCGTCTTCTTGTAGTTTTTATTGCAACAGGAAATATTTGTAGCTGTTTGTTTACCTGAAATGATTTTTTTATTATGAAAATTCATAAATATTTCAAATATTTATGACGATTGAAAAATGGCGACTGGTTAAAGAACCTCGCTCCATCTATCGGAGAGTGTTGGAAGTTTGCATACAGTACGTGTCGACATCTATTGGATAAAATATTAATTATATTTTTAATTCATTTATTATTTTTATAATCTATTATTTATGTATTAATAACAACATTTAATCAAATTTAAGTAATTTTTATATATTTTATAATAATTAAAATTATAACGGTAATTAATTTAAATATTATTAAAAAAATAAAATAAAATAAAATAAAATTATTTAAACGTTTTAATTAATTAAATTTATTATAGAAACCATCGTTTTATTTACAATTTTAAATTATGTGTTAAGTATTTCTCGCAATAGATGGCAGCACGTAATTTTTTTTTCACCCCCATTCCTCCATATTTATTAATGTAATTTATATCTTTGAAAGCAAAGTATTAACACTTTACAGAATTTGTACAGACAAAACGACGTGCCATTTACTAAAAAATATATCATACTTGAAGGATAATTAGAAAAATTACACGCATTCAATTTACTTGATAAGTGAACACAAAGATGAGAATAATAGGAGAAATTTTTAAATTTCTGCACCCAGAAAAAAAAAGAAGAAATTCTTTTATAATTTAAGACAATTAACCGCATCAACTTCCTTTAGATTCAAAAAATTTTTTTTTTTTATTTTTCTATGATTAATGGGATGCAAAAAGCCATTGAGTCATGGAGAATTGAATAGAGGATGCGTTAAAAGTCACACAAAACATTTGACAAGCGTTAATAGAGGGGAAGAATGGTTGTAAAACCCGTGTTAAAACTTTGTATTCTCCACTGTATTGATTCGACTCGAGTTAAATAGAAGAGTTTTCTAGTGATAATTAATTAATCCCTCTTAGGGACAACCACGTCAAAAGGCATAAAAGAAATTCACTCTCTTTCATTGATTTTACATTATTTTACATTACTGAATTCATTGAAATTCCTTTAAGTAGAGAGTAGAACGTGTAAAGAAAAAAAAATATGGCAATTAGTTGTAAAGTTTACAAGAAGATATTGCCAGAAGCCTGTTGAGATCCCCTTTGCAAAGTATTCTAATGTCTCTCTTAACAAATTCGCCATGTGGAAATTGTGCTGGAAGCATTGTACGTCCTGTATGACTAGTTGTATTGCCGGAAACTATTAAACAATCGCCGATATACGTAATAGATTTAATCACTGTTGATGGGAAAAAATATCGTGTTTAATGTTAAATCACCGGTTGTTTTGGCTATTCTTAAATTATTTATAGTATTTTAAATATCTTAAAGGCTATCCACTCGCCTTACAACGAAATACTGGAAGACGCGCATTTTAAATGGAAATTAATTGAATTTTTATGTACATTTTAAAAAAAAGGGTGTGGTTGAATAGTCGTTAAACTCGTGCGATAATTTAAAATTTAATTGTGATTCTAATGCAATTAATTTTGCATATTTTGCATAATTTTAATAAAAGTAACGTGGTATTCATATTTTTTTTTTTTTTTGAGGAAGAATATAACTGATTTGCATATTGACAAGTTTGAACTTGTCAAAAATTGTTATAAAATGTATTTTTGTGGAATAAAAATGATTTTTTTGGGGGTGAAATACAATTAAGTATTATAATTACGTTAAATTAAATTACAATTAATTAATTAACATAATTAGAAGGCCGGATTACCGAGATGGTTACGGCGTCAGCTTATCGCTCTGGGAAATCCGGGACCAAATTTGGGCGAGTAATTCCCCAAAACTATTATGAGTGGCCTGAACTTGATGTGTAAGGTTCTATCTTTCACCTCCAATCTCCCTAATGAGCCTGGCATTGTAAAAAAGACCTCGCTTAGTGTCCACAGAGTGAAAAGAGTTTTAAGAAATCACATTAGAGTTCAACCTCCAAATGACCATCTTTATTTTTCCATAATTTAGAGGGAAGTAACATAGCGAAAGGCTTGAAAACACTAATTGTAGGCCTACCCGTTCGATTCTACAGTTCAGAGTTTTATGCCAATGTGACGTCATCTCTTTATAATAAAAGTCTGAAGAATGACGTCAAATTTACGTAAAAATACTTTATAGTTCTTGAACCAATCGAATAGAAGTTATGTTTTTCAAAGTATTACGCAAGTAAACGTGTACTTTGCGTTTCTAACAGAAGTTGACAAGTTAGAACACGTTCAAACACGTCGAATTTTGTTCAAAATCGTTTTCTTATAGAAAAAAAATCGATTTATTTTATTTATTTATTTAAAAGTATTTATTATTGAATATTATTTAATGTTAAAACGTGTAAACAAATGATTAGTACTTCAGTATATACTTTAATCTGTCGTTAATCCTTTTTAATCCTTAAAAAGTTTGAAAATTCTTTAACTTTATAAACACTTTAAATCTTGGTTATAAATAAATTAATTAATCTAAATACGTTTCTAAGACGTTTTCGGATTACCCGAAATTTCTTTAATTGTTTTTTTTCCACCCAAACTTTAAGCTGATTGGTCGAATTTTCATTCTGGCTTGACTTTCGACCAATCAAGTGAGTTGTTACGAAGTTTTACGAAAAGTTTATGTAAATCATTCTAGATTTATTTTCGATAAGCACGATATCAAGTTCACGAATGTATTTTTTAAAAATTTACATCCTGTTAATGTTCATTATTTTTTTTTTTAAGTTTCAGTCATTTGTCACCTTGTCAAATTAAGGTTAAATTATTTAATTTATTATCGTTCAGAATCTGTCATCATATCAGATTTTTATATTGTTAACAATTTCGGGAAATTAACTGTTTTGATGACCTCATAACCCGAAAATCAACCCCATATCAGGTGAATAGTCTTTAGTTAACATCCGGACATTATTTAGCTGAGAATTGTTTAAATGAGGAAAATATATATATATGTAGACCTATATTTGTGTATTCTTTAGAAGGATAGTCGAAAAAAATCATTTAGATATTGTTAAAGATGAGAGCTTAGACATTAGAGATGAGAGACAATCGCGCCGACAATGTCTGAGCATCAGTCATTGACAAAAAGTGACATTGAAACTACATTCCGGTTTCGATTCTCACAACGCTAGACTCGTAACCTATTTTTTCTTCCGCTCTTATCTTTTATTACCACGCCCGAACTCCACCTTAACTTCATTCATACACAAACCTGCTATCTGGCTGAACCATCTGGTGATAATTATAGACTTATGACGTCATAGACAATTGCCCCATCTCCAAGTGAGGAAGGAGAGCTCGATTGCCTCAGACAAGTGATGACAATAAAATAGCATAAGAGCTCAGTAGCGTACCGATTAATCATATCTACAAATTGGAATGCAGTAGATAAGAGAGAAAAAATTGAAATTAATACATATTTCAATAGCGAGGGTACTTATATTATAAACATTACCAACTCGAAATACTGAATAGCCACTTGTAATGATTAAAATGCGATAAGTTCTGCTATAATTTGTGTAGAGAAATCTAGAATTCACCTTGTAAAATTACCATTAAAAGCATCCTATGTCATCGTCACAAAACTTTAAATCAGTAGTCGACAAACGATAATTAGATTAATGTAATTTAAAGTTAAAAAAAAATGATCGCTTAAATATTGTATAATTACCCCTTTCCTCTATATTACAACATCGTAATTATAACTCGATTATAGTTTATTGTAAGTAGATAAATTATATATCTAGAACAGGAAACCCTTTTAAACAGTAGGACAATTTGAATAAATACTCCTTCATTCAGATTGGATTAGTAAGTTATAAAAGGATCTTATAAGTATATTTCACTATTGTCTCACTCGCAAGGACACTGTTGTAACTCAAATACAATGAGATTGCATTTCAAGGTCTTTTCACTCTTTAAAAATCTTCCTTTGTAGTTTGAATTTACTCATAACTATGATTTCTCCATTATGAAATTTATCGATTTTTTACTTTCATTGTTAAATACTCCCAAATTATATTTAAAAACCGGAAACTAAATTATTAAATTATTTCTCTTTGTCATTTATGTATTTAAGCTTATATTTTAATTTTTTTTAAATTGAATATTTGTACAATATTATATACTCCACAAGCTCTTGAGAGAATGATTACTTGATTCGAGGAAAGTGGACATCTGGGAGTTCGATCGAAGTTGCAAACCTATCACTTCCTTGCATTTCCTACAGATTCGCCCATTGGACTGCATCAGTTTCAACTTTTAGTATTTAATAATTAAGGTAAAAATGGAATTAAATGAACGAAAATAAAACACAAATAATTAAATAATTTTTATTTTATATTTTATTTGTTATTGAAATTGAAGAAACTTCTAATTGCGGATTGTATCAAACGCAATTTATTCAGAAGCAACACATCACGATCTCTCTTCTGAAGCATTCTCCAATAAAACATGGCTCTAATAAAAATTCATTCGTACAATTNATATTTAAATTTGTATTAAAAAAGACAATAAATAAAAATATAAAAATAGTAAAGGTGCTTATATTGTATACAATTTTACTATTTAATTTTATTTATATTTTTCGCAATTATCTGCTTACTGGAAATAAGAAGAGGGACGAAGTGACGATGAATTATGAAGTGAAAATTGATTTTTTCCCCCCTTTTCCTTTTTATTTTCTTCCTCCTTGTTGATGTTATATTGATGAATGGCTTCAGGCAGCAATTCTTCCGCATCGTCGAACGAAAAATCTTTTATATATATATTTGGAACAGGAGTTTCCTATATGTCTAATTGTGACATAAGGTCTGATGTATACAATGGAAATCTATATGTGGTCTTGACGTAATTGTTTATGGTACACGTTCCATCATTGTCTTCCTTTTATGTGATGAACGATGACTCGTATTTGGATAGGATCGTCTCACGGATCGATCGTTATTTAACCTTATGAGACAATATGAGGTCTATCGCTTGACAGCCAGCAATCTCGATGTTTCTACCTTCATTTGTCTTATCAATCAGTGATCCTTGAATGGGACTTTTTCTTCGTCAGTTAAATAGTGTCACAAGGATATTTTATTTTCATATACCATCGTGGACCATGAAGCAAGCCATTTTGCTCTTCTTATTAATGGTAAGTTAATAGTGTGTATGGGGGAGACACGATTTTGTTCGTACACTTTGAAGCTTAATAACTCCCGTGAATTTTATCGAAAATTTCTGAAATTTTGTAGGGAAGTTTGTGTATTAGATATATTTTTACTATTAAATTTTAATGGTTAAAGATCGAAGGGATGGGGAGATAGAGAGGGGTATCACGTGTCGTATATAGAGTGAGTCGGACTTAATGAAGATTTTACTCGTTATTTGCATATAAAAACTGGTCCCTATCAACGAAATTTTTGCCATTTTATTATAATAATTAATAGTATAAAAAGTTTTTAAAATAAAATCCCCTAACAGATGGCACTACACATAATTTTTAATGCTTTTGCCGGCAAAGTTAAACAACTCCTTGTTGGATTTTAAAAAGCTAGAAATGAGTTTACAATTAATTAATTAAACTAATTTAAAAAGTTTTATATTCTTCTTTAAAGTACTACGAAACTCTAAACGAATCCAAGTAAGCAGATACAGACTAATTAAGCCCATTGATTGATAATAGAATGGGATTATTATACATGTTTCTAAGTTTAAAACCTTAAATACACCTGAAATAAAATACCTGCACTATACTCCTGAAATATACTGTGTAAGATGTATATATATATATGCAAATTACTATATTTATAGACATAAGCAATACAAGCTGCTTCTCCCTGAGAACATGTTGGATAGTGGTTTCAGGTTATATATATGTATACATGTAATTGTAGGCTTTATATATCTATATATATATATGAGCTGCAGTACATATATGACCACATAAAAATAGTCTTCATCTCGAAAGATGAAAGTGAAAATTTTCTACTGTTCTATGTAGGTTAATACTGCAGTAACAAATCGACAAAATGTAACACAAGTCAATGACAAATACCAGATGTGTGCTCCATTGAAGTAATTACAGTTCACATCGGTAGCTTGCCTGTTTTTTTTTTTTTTGGCAAGATTGCAGCCTTACTAGGTGATACTAATGTCTCTTAATGGTATCAGTAAACTCGTTATTTCCCTAAATAATTTAAGATATACACGTGCCAAGTATTTTTCGACGAACGTAACCGCACAACGTGACATTGTATCATTTTTATTAATCGATAATTTATATTTATTTATTTAATACTGTAAAAAAAAAGGAAGAGTAACACTTCACTTCAGATGTAGATCTGATACGAGAATGCACTCGGTATAATGGCGCTTTTTAAGTAAATATTTATTAATTTATTTAAATTTTTTATGAAGTTTGGAAGTTAATTTATGTAAAATTAATAAATAAATTGCATTAAATAATTTTATTTATTTATTTTTAATAATATATTATTTAAAAGTAAGTGCTGCTATCTGGTAGGAACATTACGAGTTATAATTTTGCTTGTTGAGTTTAAAATTTATTATAAACGACGTTAATTTTACTGAATTACATCGATTAATGCCCATTTTAATTAATTAAATTTAAAGAAGATCACTGCGAATTACATTAATTGATGAAAGTAATGTTAAATTGTATGACTTTGATGGTAAATTTTTTGTTTTATTTTTTCAATCGTTATAATTCTCTTAAATTTATCATGCTTTTAAAGGAATTAAATATTTAGTCCATAATAAAAAAACTACAAATGAAATTTTATAATAATTAAATATATTTTTAAATCAATTTAATTAATAAAAATCACCTAGAATTTAGAAGAAGAGGAAGAGAGAGAGAGAAAGAGGAGGAGGAGGAGGAGGAGGAGAGAATTTATTTATTCTCTCCCCTCTCTTTCAGTCTTAAAAATAAAAATAAATTATATATATATATAAAAAATACTTTCATTTCAAGATTAAAAGCATTCAACCAAAGTAATTTGCCATTTTAATATTCTTACTAATTAATGAGAAGAGTAGGAATTTTTTTATTATTTTATTTTTTTGAGGGGTGAAACACTCGAATAAATTTCGAATGATTCTTCAAATAATAAAATAATATTAATTAATTTTTTAAGATATTTTTTTTTATAAATAAAAATTTTAATTAAATTAATAATTGAATTTATAACAATTTACTTTGAGTAGTGATTTGATAATGTGTAAGCTCTCGGTTGGTTGAATTATGATACTTTATTGAGTTAACACGTGGTTTTTTTATTTTTTATTTTTTTTCTTTTTCTTCCCTTCCCTCTTGTTTAAATTCTTTTCTATTATATAATGTAGAGAGTTAATTTTTCAATTTCATTTTTACTGGCGAATTATTTGTTAAATTTTCTTTGTGATAAACGACTGGCACGTGTCTAGTTTAATTCATCAATATCATGAATTGTGACTAACAAAATGATGTCAGTTTATTTTCATTGTTATAAATAAAGAGTTAAACTTTTATTCAATTTCATTTATAACTGGAGAATTATGTCGTCGACGTATCAGGAAACTGACGAATGACAAAATAATTGTCAAATTTCCCAGCTGGATATATGAAATTATAGACATTTTCTAGTGTGATGTCACAGGAGAAATTACAATCATGTGATGATTACTGAGCGATTTTTTTGTTGATAAGTATTAAATTAATGCGTCAAACTGTTTTATGGTTTTATTTAAAATTAAAAGAAGAAGAAGAAAAAATTATATTATATATATAATTTATCATAATAAAACATTATATAACATCACCCTTATAAAGTGCCAATTATATTTGCGAACATTCCTTCTACATAAATATTAAATAGAGAATCCTTTAGGGTCTATGAATTATCAAGTATATTAATACGATTTTCATAGAAAAAATGATATTTTAATCGCTAAATCATAGAAATTTCTTAATTCTTATTGTTTGAGGTTCCTCAATTTAGCGTCATATTCGATTTAATACCAATTTCACAGCCAAACAAATGGTGCTAAATTGCAGTTTGGCTTTGATAATAATATAATTATAACGATTATTTGTAAAGACAATATTAATTAATCAAAAAGGAAAAAATATATATATATTTTATGGATTAAGTACAGTACAGTACGTGCGACTTATAGTTGTTATTGTATTTGTGAAAAAATATTAAAAAAAAAAAAATCAAACGAGTTTTATAACTTTCCCGGATAATATTAAAAATTTTATGGCACCATCTATTATGAAGACATTTTTAAAAAGTACTCTTTATATTACTGAGGATTACAAAACAGAAAAAAATTATAAATGCTAATAACGAGTAAAATCATCATTAACTTTGACCTCCTATATCTCCCTATCTATTCGATCTTTAACTACCAAAATTTAATATTATTAATAACCCTAATATACAAACTTCCCTACAAAATTTCAGAAATTTTCGACAAAATTCACGAGACTTATTAAGGTTCAAAATCGAAGTCCTTACATCCATAAATACACGAAACCCCCCAACTTTTCTCGACGTTTCAAGGCCCTAATTCCAAAAATATATAAATTCTCGAGGGAGGGGAGAGGGGGGAGTAATTTTTTCGACAGGGAAAGTAAAATAAATAATATATTTCATTCATTAAAAATTGTGATTTTCACAGGAGCTTCAGCTTATTAATTAGTAAATTCGTTAGTTTTATTCATTTGAAAGAAGAAATAAATGATAATTCATCAGTTTTAATGAATGGAATGAATAAATTAATCGATTTCAATCAACGTAAAAAAAATAATAAATAATCAATTACATTCATTCATTAATAATAATAAAAATAAGTCAATTTCGTTCATTGATTAAAGAGAAATTAACCAGTTTTCATACATTGTTAAAGACAGAATTTAATAGTTAGAGAAGCTACTGAATAATGAATTACTTGTCAACTACGAAAATTACTCATTAGTTTATTCGAATTTACTAAGAGAGTCGAGTTAACTCATCAGTTTTGTAGCTTGGTTAGTGATAAATTAGTTCGTCAGTATCATCCATTTGTGAATAGATTGGATATTTAACATATCAAAATTAACATCTCATAAGGTTTAACTAATTAAAACAATATTGAATTTTCTCACTTAATAAATCGATTTATCTTTTATATACATAAGTAAATGGTAACCTTAATTAGACCATTTTAATTGATCTTAATCCATTTAATTAAGAGAGTTTGTTTATTGTTACACTTATAACAAAGGGTTGTGCTAAATTTTATGATATTAACTCCTTAACTAAGAGAGAAATACCTCGTATACCATACTCAAAACCGCGGAATGTTGTATAGTAGTACATTTTAAAACGTTCTACGATGAATAATCGGATTCGTAGCATTAAATCCGTCGTTTCTCTTAACAGCTACTCCCTCCCTCCCTCTCTCTGTCTAGTATATGTGTGATAAGAGATGGGTGTGCAGTTTAGAATGATCGCTAGAGACAAAGATGGACCCAACATCTCTCTACTTGACGATTTGTAGCCATTTTGTGGCTACTGATGACAGCTAAAGCGTGTCTTTAAATGACTCTCTGCGGAATGATACTCTTGATATCGGAACGTTTGGATGATTTTAAGCAATTAGTGAAGAGAATTTTGCTGATATATTAACTCTTTAAACTCTATTCTACAATATCTTTGACGAATTAACTTGATATTTATCAATTAGTATAAAGTTAAACGGTCGTAAATGATAAATTGTCGAGTTATGTAATGTCTATAAGTGAATAATTTATTTGTTATTTACGATATTTTTATTCGTTTAATTATTTATTACTTATGAAATTTTAAGTGATATATGATTAATTTTTTTTAAATAGATAATGCTGAAATGTATCGTCGAGGGATGCGAACAGAATAAAATGCGTAATTCAAACTCGAAGAGGGATGTTAAAGAAGGGATTAAAGTTAATATAACGTCTCTTCCTTATACTTTATATCATCGTGTGTCTAGTAAAGTTAACGTTAAAGATAGTATACGTGCAGATAGACATATTACAATTGTTGGTATAGCATTAAAGAGTCTAGAGAATTTAGAAAAACGAAGAAGAGATACCACAAGATTATATGAAAGAAAGGAAATTGATAAGATTAACTCTCAGAAAAGAAGAGAAAGTTTAGAAAAAGTAGAAATAAATAAACCAAACAAACATTTTAAAATCCGGAATGGTAATTTCAATAATACTGAAAGTAAAAGTAAAGCAATTAACAGCTCAAACAGTTCTAGATTGAAGATATTCTACGGAAAGGAAGTTAGAAAGAAAAACATAAATTCGTCATCGATTTATCCGGACAGACATCTCATTCCTTCTAATATGAGGAAACAGGAACGTAATTTCCGTTCTGAAAAGGCCAGAACTTCGTATTCCTGTAGATACCCAGAAAGGAAACTAACAAAGAAAAGAAGACATATCCGAAGCACTAAAGATATAAACATTGAAAAAAACGGTCCTAGAGGTAAAGCATTTATTATATCAAGAAAATTATCAAAAGGTAAAGGTGTAGGAGAACCTACAGGATATTTTCATAGAGGTAAAGATGGATTTACTAGTCACGAATGGGTTGTAAAGAGTTCATTTCGTGTAGTAGGTGATAAGCATTATTTAGCAACCAATTATGGCAAGAAGAGAGGTTCTCCGATAGGTTTTAAAATATTTGAAGGAGAAAAAACGTTAAAAAATGTTAAAAATAAAAACGGTAGACGTCTTAATGTACAAGTAAAACCAATTGCACCTCCTTTATCTATAAAAAAAGATAAATATCCCTCAGTAAATAACGAAGTCCTCTCTTGGTTGAGAAGTTTGCCAATTCCTCAGGAAGAAGGATCTACTGTCTCTGACTATCAGCAATTTAGAGAATTTCCAAAGATGAATATCCAAAAACAAAATACAGGCTTATATTTTAGTGGAAATTTTCCTGTAATGTGTCAAAATGGTTTTGGAATTATCAACTTTTAACATTAATTTTCTGTAATAAATAAATAGAGAAGAAAAAAATAATAAATTAATTCAACAATTTTTATATTCTAAGTTTTATTGTTTATTATTATACAGAAATTAAATGAAAATTCTTTTTTTTAGGGGAGAAAAAGAAAAAAAAAAAATGTGAACTCTTCTTGATCCGGAAGACAACATTCCAATTAACAACACGAGACAATTTCCTACTACACATTTTTCTGTACAACGAATATTCACATCAATTCTATCATTTATTATTTTTTTTCTTCCAATTTTATGAATTATTCTCTTATTTTTTTCTCTAAATTTAAGTACATTATTAATTAATTTTTCATTTTATTTTAAAGATTTTTAATTAAAGAAGTTTAATACAAGATTTCTGAAGAAGGATATTGCACAAAAATATTTCTTGATATGTTATTTTTTTTTTTTAGATATGACATTTTTATTTTTCTTAAATTAATTTTTTAAACATTTTTTTTGAATTATTATTGCATTATTTATTTATTTACAAGTATTTCTTCCTCTTTTTTTTTCTATTCTAGAATTTATTAAAGAAGTACCAGTGCTTCCTAATCAATGATTCGAGTACCAATCCATGTGCCATTAGTGAGACCCCCCAAAAAAATGCCATTTTCACTTAAAAATTTAATAACTGTGTACTCGTGGGTAGTTTTTTTTTCTTGAGCCAAGAATCTATTTTTTTTTTTGCATAAATTTTGGATGGAAATTACTTTTTTTTTTTTATCAAAGCCTAAGGGGTGGAAAGCATCTTAATCCTATGGCACTTTTCTGGTATTTTTTTTTGGGTACCTTTTAGACAAAAATTAGGAACTACTGGCATATATTTATATATTTTATTAATAAAACATTTTATTTTAAAATAAAAAATACTCTTCGCGTGTGTCAAAAAGGACAACTCTCTTATGAAATTGTTGTTGTTGCTGCTGCTGCTGGTGTTGTTGTTGTTGTTGTTAAAATAAAACTACAATTTTTACAATATAGAAAGTACAAGATATACAAAACAACACATTAATATTTTCTTTTAAATATATATTTCAAAATCAGTAAATTTGTAAAATATTTAAAATAATTTATTTATTTTTTTTTATGTTATAAAGATTTATTCAATGCAAAGCTTCATTTTAACTGTTTGATGTGGGAAATTTTTTGTGTTTTTCTTAAATTATTTTACTAAAATTTTGCATAAATCTATGGTACTTGAGCGTAGATAATTAGAACAAAATTATAATCTTATATGATCTATACATCGCGACAAAATTTGATTTCCTATTCTGGAAACTGTACAACTATACAAGACCTCATACATAATATACAAAGTGTTTTTTTTTTCTTTTATAACTTAAATAATTATATCTTTTTTTTACGAAGAGAAAATAAATTTTAGAAATGAGAAAACTATTTTTTTTTTTATGATTTTACTTGACTTGTGTCGTAGCACTATCCATTTTCTCTTATACCTGAGCTTAAATTATTTTGGTCCCTCTTTCAACTATCATCAACTTCATTCTTCTCCTCTTCTCTTTGTTGATTTCTATATGCTCCTACTTTCTTAGCTGCTGCTGTTGCTACTACATCTATAACAGCGTATTGTACAGCTGAAACGTTTGTTTCTGTATCCTGATTGCTCTTATCACTATTAACTCCTAATCTTTCAGCACTATCGTATTCTCTACCTGCTCTTGGTTTTAATACGTTTGTAGATTTGTGGGTTACTGAACAGATTTCTTCGCTTCTAACGTAGTCGCTGCTGCTACCACTACTCGTGCTACTTCTTGAGCAAAGGGATAGAGTCTCTATGTAGTCACTCATATCCGATGACGAGCTACTGGTGTTAACGGTTTTAGGTTCTAGCAGCAGGTGGTTATCGGGTGATGCTGCAGGATGTATCAGACGTCTGTATTCTAGAAGAGGAAGAGAAAAAGTAGATTTATATAAGGTAAAATGCTTATAGAATTTTAAAATTTCTATAAATTTAGAGAATATAATGTGTAAGGTTTTAGATATGTGAGTGTTGTGTGTACGTGTAAATCTTTTATGGAATATTTTTCTTGTTTTTAGCTAATTTATCACTATTAAATCTACGTTATCCTGTAAAAACCTCGCTACTTTTTCTCCTCCAAATGAAGAATGCTAGAATTTTTATTAAAGAAATAAAGAAATTCTAACTTTCTTATTGAAATTTCTAAAAAACAATTTATAACAATGTTCCTCCTTAAACTTGTTTATCTCCAAAGGAAAACGTTAAATTTACCTTTATCTAAGGAGTAAACAATTAAATTTCTTACCACCAGCTCTACACTTGCCATCATTCTTTTGTTTCTGACATTTTCGTTCACTCTTCTTCTCAGCATCCGGTTTACTTTTTCTGAGTGATGTCGCAATTTCCGGCTTTGCAAGGCTGTGTTTCCGGGGCAGAGAGTTGTGTATACTGACAATATGTGAGTTATTGATAGGGGATATAGAAACTGCAGAACTTCTAGGAAGGCTAGTAGAAAATCCAGAGTCAGAAGGGCTAGCAATACTGCTTACTTCAGCGGACGGTTTGCAGGGAACACTCGAAGACCTTTTTATAGAAGTTCCAAGACAACCGAAGTCACAATCGACTTTATATTTTATATCGTCAAAATCTCTAGACAGTTCCTCATCAGAAAATAAGTTCTCTTCGTGTTTTAAACAATCTGCAGATCGATGATAAAGGGCTCTATGCAAACTCTCCAGAGAATCATTGTTTGGTGTCGATGGTACTGAAGAGGGTGGCGTGATCTCGTTTGCACTGAAAGACTTTTCTTTGGATCTTAGTGTGAATTTTGAGAAAAGTGAGGTCTTCCTGCTGCTATATCTTGGACAGGAACTAGGAGAACCCGGGCATTCATCAGTTTCGGAACCATCATTAAGACCATTTTCATTACGCGTATCTGCAGAGTTGGATCTCTTTCTCATCAGCATCTTTTTCTTTAATTCACTTAAAGAATTTGATCTAGACGATCTCAAATCTTGTTCCTTCATCCTTGGTGTCAGCTCTTGTTCGTAATTTTTACTTTGACATGGAAGAAGATATGGCATAAAAGGACGGAGAGAAAGGCTGGTAGAATCCGATCTTTCTACTTCACTAGCTCTCTTCTCTTCTTCGCTTATGTCACTGTCTTCCACACACGAAAGAGATTGTTGGGATTTTGTAGAGTATACAGGCTGCATCACCATATAATTATCATCCCTCTGTAGTTTTTCTTCTTCTTCAGCTACTGGAAATGACATTAACTCGTAAACGCTCCCTGTAAATTCGTAATTTTTACCCTTTCTTAACTGACTTGGTGACATTTTGAGTGTTTTCTGATTCTTAACTAGTTCTGAATGGACACATGAATCTTCAGACAACTTCGCTAGAACGCAATTAACATTCTCATAATAAGGCAAAGTCTCGATAAATTGAAGATTAGCATAATTTGACTGCTCCTGAATAGAATTAGTAAAATCTAAATTAACATAATTTGGATTAGAAGGATTCTTCTCTTCTTTAGGATGAGTTTCTTCACCATTGTGCATGGCACAAGTTTCACTAATAAATTCTAGCTTAGGAGGTTCTCTACAAACTGCTTGCGTTTGTTTAGACATGGAGGATTCCGAATCCGATCGAACAAATCCGTGATCCAGAAGAGAAAGATGCTCATCACCCGCATCCTTCCTCCAACAGGGGACTAAATTACCTGCCCACCACATTACACGTTGACACGTACACACTTGACTGATTGCAGTATGCATTTGAAAGTTATCTGTTCCGTTTTTGTTGCAGGTACACAATACAGTTTTGCATATCTCGTTATCTTGGTGGTGCCCATTCATCTGTAAACAATGCTCCTGTAGGGAGAATGGATGAAAATGTAACTAAAGATTAGAAAGAGTTGGATATTGTTTATTATCCAGAGAAGAGATTAAAATGTGCTTTTACCTGTAACTTTTTAGGTACATCATACTCTTCCTTTGGCGTCATATCAGTCATTTTGTTACGCTCTAATGTTGCATCTCCGTTCTCTAGCGGAAGTTGTTTATCCTTAAAGGAACGTTTAATTTAATTAAACAGTAGAATTAAATAGAAATATACTAATTAGATACTTACTTTTAAATAAATATTGGCTATTGCAGAACGAGGAACAGAGTAATGCCCATTTGAAGTTAGATTTCTTCGACATGTACAAGGTAGCATAGCCTGAACTTCTCGTTTGCTAGGAAGGGTGCCACAGATGCGAGAAGCGTGCTTAGGCGAAGAAGAAGGCGAACCTGTTGAACTACCACTGCCACTACTGGCTTCTTTCTGAAGATTGGGCATTGTTCTAGTCCAGCACGTGCATGGATAACTCATGCCATGAACTTTTGGGATATCAGCATTGAAACGACACGTACATGCTGGAAAATTTTCCTGATTGGGGGTTTTAATAGCGGAACCGAGTAATCGTTTATGATCCTCATCTAAAGAACTGCCTCTAATAATCCTGGGAGGACTCCTGGATATGTTATGACCGTTAATATGATGCATACTTCGTGGCCTATCGTAAAGAGTGTCAATACAACTTCTAGGAACTGAGTATTCGGAACTACTTCCACTGCTGGTACCACTACTCTGGGAGCTTTGCGAACACAAAGAACTTCTATCAGGTGGGGACTTAACAGATGTTCGAAAAACTCCTTTCCTTCCGTGTACAGCTACTTCACTGGATGGTGAAACGATTGTTAAGTCCATAGTCCAGTGGGGTGCAAAGACGTTCCCGTTTGTTTGCCTCAGTTCGGGACCATTTCTCATTCCTTCCTTCATACAATATCGCCCTCCACATTTACTACAATGGCTGAAGGACCTGACAAGATTGGAAGAATTTTAATATTTAAAAGATTATACGTAATCTTCTATATTAAAAGCAACTTACCAAGTGCTCTGACTATCGCACGGACAACCACTAATATTTCTCATGCTGGAATTTACAGAAGCTAACTGTTGTTGATCTTGAAAATCACTTATTGTGGGTAAGTCGGGTAATTCGGTTGCGGGTGTTCCTGCCCATCGATAATAAGAACATGAAGGCCAATGATAATGTATATGACAGTTCGATTTACTGTTACATATATCTTCACCCATACCGTCTATCCGGAAACTATCAGAAAATGCATCACAAGTGCTCCCATCTGAACCCGAACTTAGTAATGGTTTACTCGATTCCGTGCTGCATTTATCAGAATCTCTCCCATGAGATTTTGGTAGGAAAGACATGCGAGTTGCAGGATCAACTAAGATAAAAAAAAACTCTTTAAATTTTTTAAAATATTTTTTTTTGTTTTTTATATTTTTTTTCTTCTGAAAAATTTACCTGAATGTTTTCTAGAATATTTTCTTCTACCGTGAAGTTTCCCTCTTGATGCAAGATCCACGGATTGTGCCAGTTCCTCCGCCTGATTCGTAAGCAAGATATGGATACCTTCTCCTAAAATTTGGAATTTTTTTTAAGTCAAAGTGTTCTGTATCAAGACAATTAGAGAATTTTACAATACAGTAATCTATCAATCATCCTCTATAGTTTAGAAAAAGAAAACTACTCTAAGTAAGAACGTAATTTGATATTTATAAGAGGGATATGATCACGCAATCATTCAATTTTTAAATTCTACAAGATAGAACTCCGTCCATTACATTATATGGCTTAAGAAGTATCCAATAAGTGAACATAATTTGATATTTACAAGAAGATCGGCGCTGCTTTTGACTATTTAGTAGCCCGTTCAAGGTGTTTTATGCAAAAGAAAAAAAATTGATAAAATCAACAAAAATAAACTACATAAAGCTTAAAATATCAACAAAATCATGTTAAATTACATAGAAAACATCAAGTTTACGAGGAAAAGTAATCATAAATCATCCGCAAAGATGTAATTTTGGATGCAGTTTTTTTTTTCTTTTTAAATTAAGAATATTATATATAAAAATTGTTTACGTTTTAATAATATTTTTAAAGATATATTTTATAAATTTTGTTGTAGGAAATTCAACTTTTTAAATCGTTCAACGAAAAAAATAAATAAATAAGTAAAAAAACAAATCATAAAGTAGTGCTGTCAGTAAATATTTTATAAAGATACAAGTGGATATCATATAGATTTTCCGATATCTAAACTGTCAAGACACGCTGTTCGGAGTTTGTTTTATAAGATACAAAGGCATCTTTAAAGATACTCTATCATAACCATTGTCAGTTGGGTAAATATTAATAGTAACGTAACCCAAAATCAACACACACGACTTTCCTTTATAATGGCTAGCATTAAAGAAATCACGTTTTTTGATAGCTAAGAAATATATACACATATAAAAAGATAAATTTGGACAAGAAAAAAATATTTATTCTATAAATTGTAACTTCTAAAAAAAAAAATTCCAATAAAATATATGGCTTTTTCTATAGAGAAAAATATATTATTATTATTTTTTTTTTTTTTTATAAGCTCCAAACTTTATGCCCATTTTTATATAAAGAATTTCTTCGTATTTATGCTTGTTTTTATAAGTTTCAATTAATTAAATTGTATTGCTAAAGGTTTATATAAACAGTTATGTACTGTACATATAGGAATTCTAAGAACTTTTTGGATATGGTATAATTATTATTGGATATAATTAAACTAGAGAGGTGTATAGGAATTTATAGGCGTATAGGAATTCTAAGAACTTTTTGCCAATTATATAGGAAATTATAAACAGTTTATATAAGCAGTTATGTAGGAATTCTAAGCATTTTCTAGACGGTTATATACAATAGAAGATTCTAAACACTTTCTGAGAAGTGATAGAGGAATTATAAGCATTTTTTAGGCAGTTAAACAGAAGATTTTAAACAATTTCTAAACAGTGATATATACCTTTTCTATTCAGTTACATACAGTAGAAGATTTTAAATAATTTCCTAACAGTTATAATCACTTTCTAAGCAGCTACATAATACTTTCTACCTAAACATTTAGGAATGTCCAAACAAAAAAGTATATGAAAACTTAATTTTAAAAAAAATCTGTAGAAAATTGCTTAAAATTTAATTCTTTTAAAAGTAGAATAATTTAATTTATTTATATACAAACAATATTTCAACTACAAAGTCTGAATTAATTAAGAAAAGTGAAATAAAGATAACTTCGTATATTAAAATAATATATATAGGCCTATATATAATTCAATAATTAAATATAATTTAGCAAGAGTTATATATGATTCACAATAGACCTCTCCAGTTTAATTATATCCAATATTAATTATACATATATCCAGTTTAACTCGATTTATATCTTCGTGCAAATTATATCCATTTTACTAGATTTAAACCCCCGAGAAATTATAACCAGTTAAACTAAATTATATCCTATAGTAATTATACAGTTAATTATATATAATATCTAGTTTAAATATATTTATATCCAATAATTAGTATTTGACAAAATCTCAACACTTCATAACCAAATCGAGTCATAATCAATTGAAGTTATTAACATAATATAGCTTTAAAAGCAAGAAGTTGTTTATTCTCTTGTGTTTAAATTACATAAACTTGAGAGTAAATAAAGAAAATACACGTGTAGAAGAAATTCGTATATAACCTCAGCTTAGAAACTACTTAGAAATTCATGTACAGTTAGCCAAAATGACCGTATAAACTCCTATACAACTGGCAAAAGTTCTTATACAAACTGCTTGGAAACTTTCGAGAAGAACTTACAATTTTATTTAAAATGTAAGCAATTTAAAATTAAAATAATAAACTTAAACAATTACATTAAAACTCAAGATTAAATTTACCTTTGCCACATCTAGATCCACCTTCGAAACAATATTTTCCATCTACCACACCAAATCTTCTTAATTCTTTGATGGGCCAAGTACCAAGAAGACGTGGAGGAACCCCAGCTGTTAAGCAAAATTTATAATCTTGTAAGTGTAATCTTGCAGGGCCACTTGCCAATTTTCCTTTAGCTGGAGCATGGGCTATTTGTACCAAAAATTGCTGTTCTGTAAAAAAAAAAAAAAAACAATTAAAGATATTTTATGCTAAATAAATTGAAAATTTTACCTTATTTTAAAATTGTTTACAGCACATAAAACTCTTAGAAAATTTATAATTATCAAAATTTCGTTGAGTTTATTCAATTGAATAATTTAATAGGATTTTAATTTAGCGTAACTTTAATCCATATATTTATTTAACAAACGTGATCATAAGCCAGATACACGAGAGCTTTCGAGCAAATTTTCATGCATAATGCGTTGTTATGCATATTTATAACATTACATAAATGTTATCCCAACTTCTAAACTTTGTAAATTCCTATAATAATCGATATTAGGGCCTGAAAGAGTGAAACGAGACTCGACCAGTTACGTATGTGGAGAATTACCACTTACCCATTTATAAAAAGAAAATACGTATCATTTCCATAAATAAAATATAAAATTTTTGAAGGTTCTGTGTCCTATAACAATCCATACCAGTCAGAATTGGGGACCCTTTCAGATTATTCATTAAAAGAAACTATTTTATATCAATTTCTGATTAGGTTTTTTACACAGAAGATTAAAATTTCGGGCCCTTGTGTCATATTACAATCGTTACTAGGGCCTTTAAAAAGAAATAATACCTGTCACAAATATAGAAGTACTATCAAAATTTAAATCTCATTCTATATAAAATATAAAATGTTGGGTTTCTCTTTGTCTAGGGCCAGGCCCAAACCGCCCTTTTGGCACATCACTCTACGTAGAAACGATTTCTACTATAATATTTTTTCTACTTTCTTTTTTGTAATCTGGGAAAGGTCATAGACATATCATATAAGTGTAATCTCAAAGGGATCATCTATCAAGAGTATGAATTGCAGGCTACAGTTACTCTACTAAAACGATAAAGTTGTAGATACGGAATAAGTCATTTATATATATATATATATATATAAGAAGTACAGGGATATAATAGATGGATAAATTATTCGTTTAGAATAAATTAAAAGACGTACAGTACACGATACTATAATTCTATCCACCCCACGATTCTCACCTCTTTTCAACTAAATGCTTTAAATTTCACTATCCTAATTTTTCATTCGTGAAAATCATTAATCATTTTAGATACAAGAAACATAATTCTAACTCGCTACATTCGTTTTGTAAGTATTTATAAACATTCCTGTGTGTAGTTTAGTATGAAACATGCGTTGTGTTATTCATAAATTTCCA
This sequence comes from Centruroides sculpturatus, assembly GCF_000671375.1. Classification (NCBI taxonomy): domain Eukaryota; kingdom Metazoa; phylum Arthropoda; class Arachnida; order Scorpiones; family Buthidae; genus Centruroides; species Centruroides sculpturatus. The sequence continues at coordinate 550,865 of NW_019384609.1, read as the reverse complement.
CGGAAGGATGGCTGTTTAAAATGATGTTTCCACTTTAATTATGAATTCCATACAACCGAGTTCTTTCAGAGAATTAAAATGAATCGATCCAACAACAACCGTAATCATTTTAAAGTTTAAAAATTTTTAAAATATTTTCTAAAACAATTCTTTATAATGAAAAAAAATCTAACAATAAAGCAATCAGCTTATAAAAGTGAAATTTGATTTATATAAGGTAAAATGCTTATAGAATTTTAAAATTTCTATAAATTTAGAGAATATAATGTGTAAGGTTTTAGATATGTGAGTGTTGTGTGTACGTGTAAATCTTTTATGGAATATTTTTCTTGTTTTTAGCTAATTTATCATCATTANTTTTTATTTATTTAATGTTGTGCATTTCAAGGTTAAAATGAATCACTTTCAATTTTTATTTATTTAATTTTATACGTTTGAAGGTTAAAATGAATCACTTACATTTTGAAATTAGCATTTTTTACATTTAATGACAATTAAATTGAAATAATTACAATTAAGATAAAAAATTATAGTTTACAGAATTAAAATGATTACTTTTTAAACTTCAAAAGGTAAAAAAAAATTATTAAAAAGTATACCTAATTAGTTTAAAAAATATTTTTAAATATCAGTTATTTAATTTCAAATTTATAATTATTGTAAATTACAGATAAACCTGCATATAACGGAACCCCAAGGAATTGAACAACTCTTCCTTAGTAGAGAGGTTTCCGCTCTAAACAGGTTAATTTACGTTACTTTTTTGCAAAAAATTTAAGGGACCGAATTAATTTTCCGTTAATGACAGGTTTTTCGTTATATACAGGTTTGACTGTATTATTATTACGAGTCTAGACTGAAAAAAAAGGGAGCGAGTAAAGGGTGAGCAGATAGGATAAATGACGAATTGTTTTAAAATAATTAATATTAAATATTACAAGTTAAAAAATAATTTCTAATATAGTCGAACCTCTGAACAACGGACATTTCTAAATAACAGCGGGTTGGTTTTCTTTTAATAAAAAAATTTGCGTACAAAATACCCTCCAAACAACGACCACCTGTGAACAATTATCACTTATTGTTCCCGTCAGTGTCCGTTGTTTACAGGTTCGACTGTATTTACATTAAGTAAAGACAACAAAATAATGCTTGTAATATTTTTAAACAATTAAAAACATTGTAAATTTAAAAAATATATATACAGAAAAACCTGTTTAAAACGGAAACTTGCCTAAACGAGACCAGTTTTTTTTTAAACAAGAACACATAGAAATTTACTACATTAATTATAATTATAAAAATATTTTATTACGATGATAAATAATTAAATTATTATACATTTTAACTCATTTTCAGATGTTTTAATGTTAAATTTATCTACTAGATGATACAATCTGAGTATAAAATTTAGTAGAAAACTTAGTGTTAAGTAGGAAAATTTGCAATTAGAAAGTAGTAAATGAAGCTTCTTAATGCAATTTACTTAATGCAGAAAGGGGTTGTTATTTATTTTAATGATTGTGTAAATGGTTGCAAGTGCTACTACTACTCTAGTAACGAAATATTAGCATAATTTGACTGCTCCTGAATAGAATTAGTAAAATCTAAATTAACATAATTTGGATTAGAAGGATTCTTCTCTTCTTTAGGATGAGTTTCTTCACCATTGTGCATGGCACAAGTTTCACTAATAAATTCTAGCTTAGGAGGTTCTCTACAAACTGCTTGCGTTTGTTTAGACATGGAGGATTCCGAATCCGATCGAACAAATCCGTGATCCAGAAGAGAAAGATGCTCATCACCCGCATCCTTCCTCCAACAGGGGACTAAATTACCTGCCCACCACATTACACGTTGACACGTACACACTTGACTGATTGCAGTATGCATTTGAAAGTTATCTGTTCCGTTTTTGTTGCAGGTACACAATACAGTTTTGCATATCTCGTTATCTTGGTGGTGCCCATTCATCTGTAAACAATGCTCCTGTAGGGAGAATGGATGAAAATGTAACTAAAGATTAGAAAGAGTTGGATATTGTTTATTATCCAGAGAAGAGATTAAAATGTGCTTTTACCTGTAACTTTTTAGGTACATCATACTCTTCCTTTGGCGTCATATCAGTCATTTTGTTACGCTCTAATGTTGCATCTCCGTTCTCTAGCGGAAGTTGTTTATCCTTAAAGGAACGTTTAATTTAATTAAACAGTAGAATTAAATAGAAATATACTAATTAGATACTTACTTTTAAATAAATATTGGCTATTGCAGAACGAGGAACAGAGTAATGCCCATTTGAAGTTAGATTTCTTCGACATGTACAAGGTAGCATAGCCTGAACTTCTCGTTTGCTAGGAAGGGTGCCACAGATGCGAGAAGCGTGCTTAGGCGAAGAAGAAGGCGAACCTGTTGAACTACCACTGCCACTACTGGCTTCTTTCTGAAGATTGGGCATTGTTCTAGTCCAGCACGTGCATGGATAACTCATGCCATGAACTTTTGGGATATCAGCATTGAAACGACACGTACATGCTGGAAAATTTTCCTGATTGGGGGTTTTAATAGCGGAACCGAGTAATCGTTTATGATCCTCATCTAAAGAACTGCCTCTAATAATCCTGGGAGGACTCCTGGATATGTTATGACCGTTAATATGATGCATACTTCGTGGCCTATCGTAAAGAGTGTCAATACAACTTCTAGGAACNTGATCAATTTCGACTTAAATATGATCAATTTCGAGTTAAACGTGATCAATTTCGACTTAAATATGATCAATTTCGAGTTAAACGTGATCAATTTCGACTTAATTGCAATTAAAAAATGTCGATTGTAATGAAAATGATTATTTTTAAGTTTGAAACGTACAAAATTAAGAAAATACGATAAATTTACGAATTAAAATGTAAAAATTGCATAAAAGATATTATTTTCAATGTAAAAAAAAATTTAATTAATTGGAATATTTTGTAAATTTATAAATAAAAATGATTTTAAAAAAAATTAGCATAATTTTAAAATACAAATTTATATAAATATATATAGAGTTTATGAGAAATTTTACATATTTTTATATAATAAATTGGATTTTTATGTGTTGTTGATAGAACATAGATGTAGAGACTTACCTTCAACTAAATTAGTTCGAATTTTCACCTGCCACTGAATAAGTAATTCCCTAGAATCGAAGGCAAGTACAACTACAACTTCAGTACAGATGAGAGCTAAGGTGTTGCTCTCTTTATCCAATGTGAATCCTGTCTCCATTCCTAGAAATCCTTCGAGAGAAAGTGAAGCTTTGGTGGGCCCATTCTTGCACCTGTCTTTGCTATCACGATACAATTGTAGATGGAGGCAATCTAAAGATTAAATTAAATTTTGTTCCATTAAATAATTAAATGAGAAAATTTAAAGTAAGATGAGATGATAATAATGTTTAATTAAATAGTTTTGACTTTAATTCATTTATATTTTCCCTACGTGGATTGGTCGATAGTACTTCAATTACGTAATAATGAAGTTAAGGATACGACACGTAGGGGTATTACATAACAATGCTTCTATAGTAGTAATAATAATAGCCATACTTCTATAGTAACAATATGCAATGGATATTCAATAATTAAACAATGATTTCGAATGAAAATTGAACAATTTTATGTATAAATAATTCATGAAAGTGATTATTAACGAGTGGTGCCACCCATGTGGTGCATTAATTTTTACTTAAAGCCATGTACGATTCCAAACTGTTGGTTGACATCACGGAAAAGAATTATTAAAGCCCACTAATGATCTTTTTGGTGGTATTAACCTCATAATATTCCATAAAACATTTACGGTATGTGCAACCATGCTGCTGTATCGATTTCTAACCATGTTTTTTATCCTCCCTTTACCAAAGAACGTTAGTTTTTTTTAAAACTAAAATGTAAGGTTTTTTCAAATGTTTGTACTTGTAACATTTCTAATGCTTCTCGTGGGGTGTTGCTGATGATAGTGATCAGTATATAATGTTGCTATAGTAACACCTGAAAGTTTTAAGAGGGATCGAGTGTTGAGATTTTCTAGCAAATATAATTAGAATGATACTGAAACTATGGAGTTTAGCAGTTGTATTAATATTAAATCGGTATGTTGAATGTTAAAGAATCAATATATAATAAAAATGTTACTATAGTAACAATTGAAACTTATAGGGGGGATAGAGTATTGAAATTTGTTAGAAAACACAGTAAGAATATTAAAGAATAACAGCTGAATTAATGTAAAAGCAATATATTCAAGCTAGAAGATCGATTTGAATTATAAATAATCATTAAAAAATATTGTTGTTATAGTAACATCTACGATTTTAAGAAGGCAAATTGTTGAAATTCGCTACTAATCATTGATAAAAGTAGCACTGGATTTATGAAATTCAATAGCTAAATTGATATTTAAGAAGTATATTTAAATTTAAAAAAAACAGCCAATAAAAGACAAAATTCTAATGGTAAAATATCAAAAATTTCTGTTAAAATAGTAGCGAAATTAATATTAAACTAGCATATTGATCTTTAAAATGGTTTAAATTTTAAAAATAATTTTAACATATAAAAATCTCTATTTTGAAACGATTACAAATAAATTGACTGCACATCAAAGGGGAATAAAAACAGGATTTTAATGCTCAATCACGTGATATAATTTCCTATTTTAGATAGAAAATACTTTAGAATTACTATAAAGATAAGGATTTTTATTTTATTTTTATTTTTGGAAAAAAAAAATATACTGCAAAAGCTAAAAAAAATTTTCTTTCTCGTTTCCCAAGAGCACAATGCTTTGTCCTTCAAGTAAAGACAGAATGAGATCCAAGTGGAATTTCTTAACTTCTAAACTTCAAAGAGATATTGGATGACTATTTGTGATGTGCTCAACTTCCACACACGTTAAAAAAAAAGTCCAATTCCTCCCAGATCGACTTTTATTTAAGGTGAATTTTTTAGAAAAAAAAATAGTATAAGAAGGATAGAATCTTTCTCTTATCCTCCTCTCTTCTTTCTAAAGGTTATCATTGAGAGAAATATGATATTTAAAATTATTTTCTTATTGTTACTGTAGTTTATTTTCTCAATATCTTTCGTATATATAACACTGCTGCTATAGTAACATGATACTAGACTGTTATCAGATATAACTGAATAGTTCTTATTCTATTTAATTGATTAATTATTTTTAATGTAACTATAATGTACAGTAAACTATATTATATGTTAGCTTATACTATTAAATAATAGTATAAATGCTAGAGTATAGTAGCATTATATCCAGACTAGAGAAAATAAACTATATGTTACTATAATAACAAAATACTTATTTTACTTAATTAAACAGTAATATATACTTTAATCATGTAAAATTGTAGAAGCTAGAGATTAAGGGGTAGTTTTTTTATGCTTTATGTTTGTAGCATCATAAGCAAGTATATATTTACATATTTATTATGCTAATATCATTGTAATGGTACCAACATAATAAACTATGCACATAACTAAACTATGATGAGTATTCACGATATTATCTATATTATAACTGAATAATTTGTGTCATGATCACAGTGTTATTCTGTTTGTAGTTTGCTTATGATGTTATTTATGTATTTTATGTGCTATGCGTGTACTAATTTATGTAATATAACATGCAATTTTTAAGAGTTAATGCTTAAATTAAATTTAAATGCTATAATTATTGATCTGAAGTTATATATATCAACATTGTATGTCATCCTCTTGTTAAAGTATTGATCAGGTACAGGTATAGGTATGTATTAATTATACACTATTATGAAAAGTAAATAGAGTACAGTAAATTATGCTGGTATTAAGGATTTTTATGCCATAAATAACTGTTACAGATCAGTATCACCAGTTTGTAACTTCATAAAATAAAGTGAAGTGAAGAAATGTATAATGCAGTAACAGTAACATTAATTTTCTTTTCCCGAGAGGTTAATAGGAGAATAATTAATAAAAATTACATTTACTTGTAACAATAGTAATAATTAATGCTCTTAGGAACGAGATAGAAGAGTTACAGTAGCAGCATTCGAAAATTTTCTCATTACTGATACTACTACAATAATAAAGCAATCACTCTCAGCTATTAATAACACATTAGAGAGATCCTTGTAGTGGCATAAAATAAACTTTAAAGGTTATCTAGTGCTTTTTTATTAGTGTAGTAGCAGTGATTTACTGCAATGTCAGGGTGGGAGACGTCCGTTTTTTGTCTTAGTTAAGACAGGAAATTCCATTCATATCTTAAAATGCCTTTGACTCGATCGTTTCTTTCTCTAAATACCGACTTAGTTTAAAAACCACTCTAAAAATAGTGGTCCTACTAAACACTGCGATAAAAGTCGCGTGTGAGGTAACATGAAGTAACATACTGAAAATAGTGCTTTTAGTATTATCCTAGTTATTTGAATTTAATGACTTATTTCGATGATTTAAGACCCTTAATGAAGAATGATTCCTTTCTGAATGATAAACAGGAAGATGATATAGGTTTTTAACCTTAAAAGACCCCAAAAGTTGGGTGCTTCTTTACAGTGTGAATGCAGCTTCTGGTGTTGAATGCCTCGCAGCAGGGTGATAAAATGTAGATGCAAGGCAGTAAAAGTAACATATTATAAGGTCTAGAAAGGAGAATCTAGTCTATCTGAACCCTTTAAGGCTCCATTTAGGAATAACTTGGCCCATAAGACTCATAGAAACCACATCAAGTATTTAAAAACAATAAAGGGAGGAGAAGCGAAACGGTATGGTAAACAAAGTGGATATATTTCACAATCGCTATCATGGCAGGCAGTGACTTCTAAAAGCCTTGTTTGCACTACCACAGAGATGGACGATAAGCAGTAACGACACCAGTGCGACTCACCAAAGTCGTCTGTGCCCCATTTGAGCCCCGAGGGTGAGTTTCAGCATCAACGAACTCGAAAGAAAATGCTGCCAACAGGAAAAAAATCAATCAAAGAATTGATAAAGGTTTCAGAAAAATGAAATTCCTAACTTTAAAAAAAAAAGATACGATGAAGGAGTGATTTAGCAAAACTCTTTGCAATTTTCTTACACGTTGCTGGAGTGAAACGCCCTGTAATAAAATGACTCCCTCTTCTTCTTTATTTATTTTATATAGGGGGAGACCGGGGCAAGATCGGCATGTTAAGCTTTACTTAAATTTTGTGTAATAAATACTGCTGTAAACTGAAAAAAAAGCTTTGCATATTGTCTATTGGAATGTTACCTTACTATAGAACTGGTTAAAATCAGTTTGGAAATAAAAATAATTAAAATAATTACAACTTTACAAGAAGAGAGAAATTGACGAAGTTGCCCCGGGTATAGGGGCAAGATCGGCAACTTCTCTCTTTTTGTAAAGTTGTAATTATTTTAATTATTTTTATTAAAGTTGCCCCTGGTATAGGGGCAACAGTAATGGGGCAAGATAGGCACGTATATAAAATTATGTTATTAACAATGTATAAGTTGGAATTCACTATTAAAACAAAGAAATACAAATCCAACACCCATTTAATATTATTACAACGAAATGCAAGTTCAAAGACATATATACATGAATAACAAATGCAAACATGTTTTCATTTATCATCTGTTTGATTTTTATCCTTTGCTTCTAATGTGGCTTTATGTTGCCGATCTTACCCCGCTAGTCATGATTTCGAAACATTAAGTACAACCCTGAGAACAGAATGCCAAGCCACGATCTGGCCACGTGAATAAGTTGAAGTTACATCCTTCTAACAGGAAAAGTAACTTTCGTTATCATGGAATTATAACAAAACCTGCCAATTCAATATAAATGGAAAAAAAATATTATATGGAATTGAACGAAAATGAAAATTTGCTTGATAATTCAACTACGCTTGTTGGAGAACAATAAAAACACTACACTCAACAAGCCACCAATAAAACTCAACTGCCTAACCTATAACCAAAGTCTCCTTTTAATTTGTTTTTTAAAAAAAGCGCTTGACAAACTTGCCCCGCATGCCGAAGTTGCCCCGGTCTCCCCTATATATATATAAATGTTCTTATTCCGTGAATATTTCAAGATGAAAAGTTCCCCCTTTTCTATATCAATACACAAAATCTCTTTTTAATGTTAACGTGTACAACAAACCCCTTTCTTTAAATCCCTTCTGATAACCCCACATCAATATAAACATACAAAACTTCTCCAACTCTATATTAAAACATGGAACTTTCTCCTATATCAACACACAAAAGTCTCCTTCGTTCAATACAAACATAAAAATAGATTTTTTTTTTATAAGAGCATAAAAGTCTTCCTCTTTCTGTATCAACATACAATAACTTCCCTTTCTCGATATTAAAAACTCCAGTTTCCTTTCAACATACCAAAATATTTTTCTATATGAATACATAAATGATCCCTCTTCCATATAACATTATAAATAAAAGTAGAAAAAAATTGTATTTTTATATCAATATACACGAACTTTTAATATTAAAATACATTTTATGTTAACATAGAAATGCTCCTTTCTATGTATATAAAATTTTTTCTTTCTACATGGAACATAGGAAAGCCTTCCTGTCTATATCAATATAAAAAACTTCCCTTTTCTTGTTAGCATGTAAAAATCCTTTCTTTCTACATAATCACAACTCTCTTTCTCCTAAAATAGCTCATTCTATATAAACATAAGTAAACCCTCCCTTTCTATATGAACATAAGTAAACCCTCCCTTTCTATATGAACATAAGTAAACCCTCCCTTTCTATATGAACATAAGTAAACCCTTCCTTTCTATATGAACATAAGTAAACCCTTCCTTTCTATATGAACATAAGTAAACCCTTCCTTTCTATATGAACATAAGTAAACCCTTCCTTTCTATATGAACATAAGTAAACCCTTCCCTTCTATATGAACATAAGTAAACCCTTCCTTTCTATATGAACGTAAGTAAATCATCCTTTCTACTTCAACACAAGAAACCTACTTCTTTCTTAGAAACCTCCTTCTCACATCAATACATAACCTTCCTTTACATCAGCTTATACCAGCATACAAACCCTTTCATCCTACATATAAAACCCTTCCTTTCCGTATCAACGTACGGAAACTCTTCTCTCAATAACAATATAAAAACCCCCTCCTTTCTATATAAACACAACCCTCTTTCCCTTATAAGAACCCTCATTCCTACATCAACTCAGAAACCGTTCTTTTCCATATCAACATACAGAATCCCCTCCTTTTTCTATACTTCAATTTACGTAAAGATCCTCTTTCTATGAGGCGCAAGAAGACATATTTTTTTAATAAGATTTACAATGATAGCGTGTTATTAAAGTAATAAAATTATTTTATGTGTCTTCGATCAAGATTTTAAGAGATATTTCGATAATGAACGACAAGATAATAAGCTCAGATATCAGAAATTTACATCAATAAAATAGCCATAAAATACCAATGAGAAATTTTGATACAAAACTTTGAAGACCTCCGAGCTAAAGAAGAAGAAGAAGAAAACGAAATGTTCCTGTTTTTAATAAGATGTCGATTTTTTTTTTTTTTTAAAGGGGAAAGAAATGTTTCTTTTGAATTTATTCGGAATGTCCTTTTTACAAAGATCGTTGACGAGATATCGAAAATTTTATTTGAAAATAGCTTCTAAAAATTTCCCTTTTTACAAAAAGAAAAAAATCTTAATTGAAAAATACCTTTATTGCATTTTTGGAAAAGTTTATTGCAAGTTTTTTTTAATGTTTTTAAAACGTTTTCCGTATAATTTTATCGTGCTTCTCACTTCTTCAGCTTTCCATTAATAAAATTACGCAGTTTTGTGGTTTTCCTGTTAATAAAACGTTGATAAATTTAACAAATTTACGAAATTATGTGGCATTTCAACAATAAACAGCATTCATCTATTTAATTTTTCTTTTTTTTTTCAAATACTATAACCGTTTCTACTTGTAATCTTTCAGTACAGCTTTCCAACAATATTGTCACTTACACTTTTCTATCAATGTAAAACAATATATCTTATTATTGTTTTCCATTGATATAATTTTAAAGAAAACATTTATGTTTTTAAGATTTATACAAATTTCATACGAGCTATCCATTAATAAAGATTTCCAGCAATAAAGCTTTACATTCCATGATTAAACAATACACTATCGTTGATTAAATAACATCTCTAGTATAGTTTTCCAACAGTAAAAACGATATTCCTGACTATTTTTTACTTAACTACTTTCTACTAATAAAATAATTCATTGTTATACAGCTTTCTATTAATACAACATTCCAACATTCTAGATTTTCAAAAAAAATTAACAATTTTTAGAAATAATTTGATGAAAATTTCCGAAGAGCTTTCCATTAATAAAAGTATTTAAGAATGCATCTTTTAAGGCTTTCCAGCAATAAAGTTTTCGTAATTATAGAGAATTCTAGGAGTAAACAATATTCATTTTTGTTCTTCTTCATTAATATCTTAAATACTGTTTAGTGCAATGATATATATATTCTCATGTATAGCTTTCAATCAATACAGTTGTAAACCTAATTTTTTAAAAATTGTTTATCGCTTTTTTCATGTTTTTCTATTAATAAAACATTGCTTAAGTTTACATTTTTAAAAATAAAATTAACATTTTAAAGATAAGATTCACATGAACTTTTGGTGGGCTTTCCATTAATAAAAAATATTTCTTTGTCGTGATTTCCAACAATAAAACTTGTATTGCAGGAATAAATAACATTCATTTATGTAATTCTTTGTTAGTAAAGTAATAGCTCAAGTAGAGCTTTCCTGTAATAAATAATAAAATATTTTTATGTATAGCTTGCTTTCAATTAAAACAGCAATACATAATTAAGGCTGCAGTAATCAGATAATCCTCTTAGACAATTTTCCACTAAGAGAAATAGTTTTCGCTTATAGCTTTCTATGAACACACTATACTACATATTCTCACATGCAGCTTTCATTAATAACACAGTATAACAGCTATTCATTATCAAATAAACAATACCATTAACAACTTTCCATTAACAAATATCAGCCTTATCTCATAACAAGTAAAATAAAAGTTCATATATAAGTTTTCTGAGACTTAAAACATATTATAACACAGCTTTCCACTAATAACATTCTTTTGTACAGTTTCTTACTAACAATATTTATGCAGCTTTCCACTAATAACATTTTTTTTTCGTACAGCTTTTCACTAAGAACATTTACTCGTTAGAGCTCTCCACTAACAACATTCTTCGCGCGACTGTATTACTGGAAAGCTATACGAGGAGTTTTACTCGGCTTTTAAAACTACAGCAAGCAGCTTTCCACTAATAAGAATATCATACAAGCAGCTTTCCAGCAATAAAACACTTTTATTTTCAGGCTTTCCATTAATAAAAAAAAGAAACGATAATTATTCGCATCAGATGAACTTAAACGTTTCGATAAACAATTTCTTTTTTTATTTTCCTATAAGTTATCAACGTAACAATAAACAATCCAACATTCTTCGAACAATTTCCACAAAACCGCATTAATAAATTCAGTGAAAATGACTGTTAATGAGGACAGATAAGTGTATAAATGTTGGAAAATTATCTTCAAATTACACCTGTTTGCACAGGATAACGACTCGACTCCATTTACATCCAACGGATGCAAAAGTTACGATTTGTAATTAACTAGAAACCATCGTAACTTCCAACCTTTCCTCCACGTACACGCATTTTGCAACGGGATTAACAGATAGATCGTAAAAAAAAATTTTTTTTTCCCAATTTTCCAACATTTTCCAACATCAAAAAACACTTTTCATCTTCTTTATCCGGATAAAAATGATGCAGGAAGTGTTTTTTTTTTTGGGTTAGGAATGAATTCATCAACATTTCTCCTATAATTACTCAGCACGAGAGCCGAGTATTTTAATGAGCTTTCTAGCAAGACATAAACAAATGAAACGTTGTGTGTGTGTGTTTTTTTTATGATTTTTGATGCTTATAAATGGCGAAGATATCTAAAAACACATACTTTCATTTTAATTTCGAGAGATTGAAAGGTATACTCGAACGGATTTAACTGAAGAGAGGGAAGATAATTAAGAATGTTCTTTGCTTAAAACGAAAATCTTAACATAGATTAGCATAATAACTTGTAAATTTTCCTATATTTATTGAATTTTACTACCAATTTTATTATTATATAAGTATGTGAGAGAGGCGAGTAGCACTTTAGTGATGCGAACAAAACTGCTGGAAAGTAGCAGCTTTCTAGCAAAATTTAAACAAAAATAAAGTTATTTAACATATTTTTTTGACATTTTAAAAGTATCTAGATATAAAAAAAATCAATTATTTTAGTTTAAATTTATCTGGATAAATGGAAAAGATGCGAGAGGCTGAAGAGAAAAAAGTCATCTTCAGCCTCTCGCATCTTTCCCATCTCATACGAAAGAGAGTAGCTTGTAAAATTTCGAAATTTTAATATTTTATTGTACGATTACATAAAACAATTGTAAAAATATTCAAATTTTCTAACAGTTTTTGGCATTTTTTAAAATAGTAATTGAAGTTTCTACTCTTATACGATTGCCTAAAAGGAGAGAGAAAAGATTTTAATGATATAGGCAGGTTTACTGGAAAGTCGTAGCTTTCCAGTAAATTGTAAACAAGAAAACTTTATTTATTACGTTTTTCTGATATCTGTAAACAGTGTAGATATAAAAAAACCAAGATTTTTTTTATATTTTTTTAATTTTTAATTTATCTGGAGAGCTGGAAAAGTGTATCACACAACAGGTGCGAGAAGCACAAGAGAAGGAATTATAGAAATAGGAATTTTAAAAGAAGTTGTTGTATAAATTGAAAATCTTAATATTTTATATAGAGAGAAAGCTTTCACTTTTATTGAACTTTTACTTTATTAAAACGAGATGCAGAGAAGAATGTTTTGTTTGTTTGTAAATGGAAAAATGTAACTTGGGATCAACACGATGGAATGAATTTTATTTGATACTAAAGTAAAAAAAAAGAACAAAAATGTAAATTAACTCTAGAAAATTTCTTATTTTTTTAATATAAAATTATTTGTTACTGCTTTTTTCAAAAATTTAAGTTATTAATAATTATTTCTTTGTAATGTTATAATGTATCTGCCTCTTATAATCCTTTATATGCATTCTCATCTGCATCTTCAGCTCGACAATTTATACGATTTTTGGAATAAAATTGATGTAATTGAGAAGTTTTTTTTAATAAAAAAAATGAAATTTTTTAAAATTCGAGTATTTTACTTCATTTTATAAATAAAAATATGGGTTTTTATACTCTCAATTCGTGAAATATTCAAGTTTTATATGCTTAAATCTATCTCCTAATTTTCATTCTATTACTCACAATTTCATACCGTTTATAGAGAATTAAGCCCTATATATACTGTATGTCTGTCAGTATCAACTTCAGCATAAAATCTATAGAATTTAGTGATTAAAAATTTCAAAAATTTGTCCTATTTGTTGCCTTTTATGTATTTTCCTCTAGATAATTCATCGTTTTTAATATATTCACATAAATATAATAATTTTTAATTAAAAAATAAGTTAAATTTGCATTATATCTTGCAGAATTTTGGGTGATGTTATTAGAGAAGAAACGTTGAGGATGCTTTATTATTTTCTTCTGATTTCTTACAGCGATTAATATAGTTTATCGATCAAGTATACCCTCGTAGAGTACGGTTCTGATACAAAATTTTAATATATAAATTAACTACATCCTTCATAAATTATATTAAGAAAATTAAAACTTATGTACAAGTCTCTCTCATCGATTTTTAGGATGTTTCTTTAGCTTTCTCTTTTATTTTTTCTTTCTCCTTTCCTCGTCTTCTTCGTCTTCCTCCTCCAGTTTATCCTCACTCGCTTCATTTATTCTTCATCCTTTCGAGTAACTTATGTTCCAATGGGATTATTCATTCCTTTATTTAATATTTAAATATCCAAACAACCCTCACTCTCTACTGTAAGATAGAATTTCCTTTCAGATTAGCTAAGTAGTTAATTATTTAGCATCTTCTTCAAAACTTTCACTTTATTATCATAGAAACATATCAAATAATTAAATGGAAACATTTTTTTTTTACTTTTATTTTTAATATTTTAATTTAAATCTCTGTCTAAGAAGAGAAAACGAATGTGATGCTGTTGAATCTGGAGTGATGATAACCATGAAAACTGTTAGAATTTTTGACTATTTTTATTAAAATTAAGTGCAAAAATACTTTACATAATTAATAAATGTTTCAAATTTTTCCTATTTATTAGAATTTTCATGAAATTAAAGCTTTTAATCATCATTTTCTAGACTTTGTTTATCCTTAAAATCTGTATGATTTAATACTAAAGTCTACTTTGATGAAGGTTTAGATGATGATGATATAAGAAGTTCAATAAATAATGTAAGTTTTTAATAAATTAGTTAAATTTCTATAAAATTAAGGCTTTAAATCATCATCATCATCATCATTTTTTTTCGGCTTCATAGAGTCTTAAAAAGTATGTAAAATCTAGGAAGATGCTGATGATTAGTTACTATAAAAGTGGAAAAATAGCAAAATAGAAGATAAAATCGCTTAAATTTAACAAAAATTTATGGAAAATTATATAGAAAGAAGACTTTATGTTATCATCATCATCGTCATCGTCGTCTTTTTAGGTTTTATATAATCTTTTAAGCTCTCCATGATGAGGAAATACGAGCACTGGAATGATGCTAATTTAGCTATTCTAAATTAAAAAAATATATATTGTAGTAGTTTATTTTAATGATAATTTCTAGAAAATTGTATAATTAAGCCTATAAATGACTATTATCATAATTTTTTATAAGCATTAAATGATGATAATGCTTTGTTTCTATGAGTTAAAACAGTAGTACCAGAATGGACGAGATGCTCTTGATTTATCTATTAAATTCTACTAATAAATAAGAAAACAGTTATAAAATGATGATAAGGATGATGATGATGATGATAATGATGATGATTTTATACCAGAGAGGTGCTTAGAACAAGCACAAACTGGCGTTTTCCTGTCCAAAAACTGATTACAAGTGTCATTGCATAATGACATTCCTAGCCAGATTTAACCACGATAGGGAAGAAATATAATTAAAAAAATGACACCCCATCAATTAACACATAATAAATTACTTGTTTGTGTACGCATACAACAGTAAAATCGAAGGGAAAGTAGCTAAAGATCCATAAACAACTAAAGAATAATCCACTTTCCTAAACTTATTATCGCCCTCGTACAGCAGAGCAGCGAAATTAATAAACTTTAAAAAGGTAAATTAACGGCTCCAGTAAAAAAAAAAAAAAAGAAAGTGAAATTAATGGTAGGAGAAGAATATATGAATATTAAAAATTCAAGTAAGTTGATGAAAAGTTATTTAATTTTTGGCAGGAACCCAAAATTTTTAAGAAAAATAAACAATAGAGTGATCATGTTATAAGACTAAGAATTACTTATTAATTCGACTTTTATAAACTTAATATGCTTTAAAATAATTTTAAAATATAAAATTTTAAAAAATTAAATACATTTAAGGTTTATTTACTTAATTTTCCTTAATTTTAACGATTTTATCCAGCATCTTCCTTCAGAGATGGAAAACATCATATAGCCAAATTAAGGTGAATTTCTTTATTATTTCAATATTAAAATTAAATTTAACAGCATAAAAACATGAGCAGAACATTATTCTAATTAGAATTAATTCATTTTTAAGTTTATATATAATTTATTTGCATTATTTTCCTTAAATTTACTAAGCATCTTCTTTCAGACAAGGAAACACACGTAGAGAAATTTAGATGAATTTCATAAATATTTCAACACCAAAATGAGATTTAACAGCAAAAAAAAAAGATGAGCAGAACCCTATCTAACTGGCATAATGTTGAAGGGGTCATTCTCATTAACTGTCGTTATGGTAACGTGTGTCATGTTAATGAAACATCATCTTTTCATCCCATCCGATTAAGCCAGAAAGTCTAGTTATAGTTTCAACAATAAATTATAAACAAGAATAAATAGAAAAGATAAAGAATTCTTCTTAAAGAATAAAAATTATGGAGTAAATAATTTTTCAAATAGGAATTAAAAATCGGATGGAGAAAATCCTCGTGAGGTTACAATTAGAATAATTGACTTGTCTTCCTGTACAAAATAATAATACTTTATTTAAATATATATTGTTTGCTACTTTTCTGCATCTCTTCTTTTTTTACACCCCGTTTTCATGTGTAATCTTATATATAAATTTTCGTAAATTCTTTGTTTACATTTAGAATCTTTAATGAATATCGATCGTTTGATAGTTTTTGTTACAGTTTTGGTTGATTTGTGTTAAATTTTCTACCTTTTAAAGACGTTTTAAAGCATAAAATCTCATCTTAGATGGATGAAATTCTTATTTTATACAAGTTGACCCCCCCCTATAACACTGTTGATTTTTCCGTTTTATATGAATTCCATGTTGTACGAGTCACTTAGATTTTACAAATACGTGAGCCGCTCACAGCCCGGCACATGTATTTGTAAAATCTAAGTGACTCGTACAACATGGAATTCATATAAAACGGAAAAATCAACAGTATTATAGGGGGGTCGACTGTACTCTGAAAAGTCGTATTTATGATAAGAAATTACCATTTTTTTGAAGAGAAGAATAATTAAAAAGACTACAGTGTTACATTTTGAGTCGTATTTTGAATGAAAATGTTAATCCTGAATGTAAAATGTCACAAGTATGGATGAAAAGATTATATTTCCTGCTAGAAAAGTCATATTAAGAATCGAAAAATATATATTTTTGAAGTGAGAAAGGTCATACTCTAGATTGAAAAATATTATATTTTAAGAGGAAATAATCATATTTTAAACAGGAAAAAGTCAAAAATTAAAGCAGAAAAAAGTCTAAACTGAGTTAATAAACATATAAATTCTAGTGACAACTGAGTCATATTTAGTAAATCACCTGAAAGTGACTCAAGTTTGACTCATACCTGAACAATTATCGATTAACCAGGTGTAAGGCTACATTTTTACACGAGAATTTGCTTTATTTATGACACTAGAAGTTCAACAGTCACCAGAACATGAGTAAAAATTTGACTCACACACTCATGAATTACTCGAAATGCTACTGAATACACAGCTCAGGTGCAAAGAACACGCGAATTTAATTATCTTATCGATGAAACTATTTTATCATGACAAATATTATTCATAGGGTGGGGAGGGGGTTAATGCGATCACGTGATTTCATCGAGAATACTCTTGGAATAAATCACAAACGGACACGAAAATTAATCACATAAGTTCGACCGCTTTCTTCGGAATCAATAGGGGGAGAGAGAGAGAGAGAGAGAGAGAGAGAGAGAGAGCGTGACGAGAAAGGTATTTATCACGCGATTTTTTAAACAGGAAATTCGTCACAAATCAACGTACCACGTGATATAAGCTTATTGTAGTTTTCTATTTGAATTTCTAACCTCTAAAAATAATAGGTGAAAGGTCATTCGTAGTATGACCTTTACTCTTCTAAAAATACAATCTTTTCTATTCAGAATATGACCTTTAACTCCAGAATAAATTTCTATTTAGATTATGACCTTTTTTTCACTTCAAGATAAGGTATTTTATAACATAAATATGCCCCTGTTTAGCTCAAAATATGACCTTTCTCATTCAGGAGTGATCCTTATATATACATGCATACACGAATCACGCGATTTTTAATAGAAAATTCTTTATAAATCAATGTGACAAGCGATCGACAGACAATTGAGAGTAAGAAGATACCTTTCAACATCAGTTTAGTACTGTAAATATTTAAATATTGTATAGAAATTAGGAGATATGCTTATGTGTGTGTGTGTGTTTGAATGGTTAATGAAAGGATCCTTAGTAATGTTTGTGCATCATTTGCACAATCGATAACTTTATTATAAACAGGAATAACTAGAATGGATATCTAACTTCAATTGCTTTTCTATTTACACAAGAGATGGAGGAGGAGGAAAATTAAATTCTTGGTTGTATCAACAGATTGCTTTATACTTAATCCTCTTTTCTTGTTTGGTTCACATCGTGATCGACAGAAGATGAAATTCTATCCTTAGTTTAAAGAACAATACAACTTCAGACCCGTCTCTAATCTGTTGATCTGATTTGGGATGATTTAAGGATGATTTACTTGATGTTTAAAGGTATTTAGAATGTCTAAACACAATCCATTTTAAAGATATGAGGTCAAAAAGTCATATTCAAATGTGGAGAAGGTCGTGACTCTGTGAGGGATGGAAAGCTTTATTATGGAAAGTATTTGTATTAAAGGTCACACTCTACACAAGACGATGTCATAAGTGAGAAAGAACATATTGAGCTTTAAATGTCAAATTTCAAGCTTTAAAAGATGACGTTTTGATAGGAAATTTCCATATTCTGTGCTAGAAAGAATCATATTTATATGTTGAGCAGAAAAATAGGAGCATTTTCAAATAGAAAAGGTCACATTTTCACTTATAAAAGGCAATATTCTGAAGTACTACCGAACACTTTGTTGCGAGTTAGCGCTTGACCAACAGACTGGCTACATGGAATTTTCCGGGGTTTTTTCACGTGTCTAATATCTAAATAAGGCCACTTTTCTATAGAAAGTCTACCCGGGAGGCATCCCCTCTTGGCAGAGTTCCCAAGTGTTGCAATTGTCTTATCTCATCAATCCAATCCATATTTTCATTAAGAGAAAGTCATATTCTGAACTGGAAAAAGATTATTATAATTCTCAGCATAAAACTACCATTTTCATCTAGAAAAGGTAAAATATTCAGCTTAAAATATCATATTATAACCTAAAAATCTATACTACAGTTTAAAAAAAAATGGGGTTATTCAATTGTCCCATTGGAAGATCGAAGATTTCATTCATCTAATACAGTTAACAGGCAAAATTCCAGGTGTAAAATTGGAATTTAGAAGTAAGAAAATTAATAAAAATTTAAAGAGGCTCTAGCAAAAGAAGAAGAAGAAGAGGAGGAGGAGGAGGAAAAAATGATGAAATTCAATCTGGGTTATCCGTTACCAAGGTGACTAACTTTGGATTGCTATCTTGGTCCAGTGGTTCTGTCCGAGCGGAAAAAAACTATCTTCTTTCTAGTAAAAGTATCCAATAGAAACCGTTCAATCGGAAAATGGTTATTTTTCTAGCATCAGGAGGAAGAAGAGGAAGAAGCAAGAGGAGGATTCTCGTTATTCTAGAGTAGATGAACTACATCAAATCTTACAGAATCAATTGTTTTATCCTTAAATTATTTAGGAATATAGTTAAAGAAAGGGGGAAAGTAAGGTCATTTTCTAATCTTCACGGTGTTCATTCCAGTTTACGTCCGAAGGAATTTATGTCCCATTTTATGATGTGGAAAAGTCGTGTTCTGTGTTAGAAAAGGTCGTGTTTTGGATTATAAAAGGTCGTATACTTAGCTCGAAATGGTCGTATCTTGAATTTATATTTTCGAACTGAAAAAGATCATATTCTAAGCTTAAAAAAAAGGTCATTCTTGAGGTAAAACTAGTCGACTTTTGAATAATGAGAATGACATTACAGAATGTAATTACATAAGCTATACAAGAGCATGTTTTGAATTAAGGGGTCGTATCTTAAATTCTGGAGGTTATTATGGACTAAAAAGATCATATTCTGAATTTTTAGAGCTCATATATTACATATGAAATTCGAAAGGTCACAATAAAAGATCCCTCTAGCTATGGGCCTGTATAAAAGGTGATATTCTGTACTCGAAAAATCATATTCTGAGTTTAAAAAGGGAGCATATTTTGGGTTCACATGCCGAATTAGAAAGAACTGTTCAACCTGCAACACTATTTTAGTTCACCAAACTTTATTTTTATTCCCATCTGAACAATGGAAGTGGAGGAGCTTTCTAGAAAAAGAGCCTCCAGCCAATTAGTAATATCATCACTTCCTGATAGTTACGCGGATACTTCAGTAAGTTACACCACCCAGTTAATGCTAGAAGTCGTTACGTTCCAATAGCGTAACTCCATTACTTATCAAGAAAGTGGTGCTTTAGCGAAGATAATGTGGATGTAGTATTGCAGCAATGTAAACTGCGTGCAACATCCGGATGCGAGAATGATCCCCGCGAAACGTTACGTTTAATCGATAATTCATAGGTTAAGGAAAAAAGAAAAAAATAAAACACATTAAATCTACAACTAATCCTTTTAAAAAATTCACCATACTGACCCATTTGGTTGCTATAGTTTGTACGTAACGTGTCTTAGTAGTTGGCATTCTCCTCCGTCACGAATTACTTAAATTATTTAGGAACAAGTTGGAAGAAGAAGGAGAAGAAGAAGAACAACAACAACAACAACGTCACGCATTTTATGTAACGTAACACGAAAAGATCTCTCAAACATTTAGACAGAATCGGTCTAACTATTTCCATTGGGGGATCTCAAACAGGTAATATCTATGATAGGCGATATACTACTACAAGATTTAAGAAGTAAACCTTCCTTTCTACCCCCTTCCAGTAATGCTTTCATTATCCGAAATTGCAGCAATGTCTCGTCTTTTGGGATACCTGACAAACTAATGTTGCACTTTTCCAGGTTTGTTGCCTCTTAGAAAAACATCACGTGAGTGGACAATGATGCGGATCTCTTTGCTAAGATTACTTGTATATAAGAAAAAAGGTTAAACAGAAGAGAAAAGATTTAAATCTGATCCTTCTTTAGGGGGGATGGGATTGTTTCTGCACATAACATCCATTAGTGGGCACATTTTGAGGGTTTAATGCGTGATCTAATTGAGTGACTACACGTGATGTTTACTCGGTTAACAATAATACTTTTAAAAGAGACGTAACATAGCTTGTAATCTGTATCAACTACAATCATTAGTGTGTCTGTCTGTGTGTACAATCTGATGGATAAGAGTACACATTCTCTTACGCTGTTATATCACTGTTTTATCGATTGGGACGAGTCGGTTCCTGTAGAGGAGGATCGAGAAAAGCTATATTTTATCACTCACCATAGGTAACACAGCAAAATTTCTTATTATATCCGGTTTATCTATACATTAGTAAGACATAAACTATGTACTAAAAACATAGAAAATGCTTCAATAGATGACTTAACAATTAATTATTCTCACCTAACTATGCATTTAATTCCATACTCAACCAAGAAAATTGTAAGGGGAAAGTAGTTAGACACTTAATGAGAGTGTTTGAGAGGGTTAAAGGTTAAGATTTCCTGTCCAAAAATGGCAAACATCCAAAAAAGTAGTTTGGCAAAAGGATTCATTAGGTATAGCAGACCTCGGGGTACCATCTCGGTAGCTCGTTTAGACTGTAATAAACAAATATATGCCCCAGGCTTACACCATCGTAAACTAAATCTCTACTACACATTACATTAATGTAAATGTTACCACGGTAGAAGAGGAATTTGTGGACTTATCGGGTGTTTTTTTAGATGATTTATTCAAGTGTTTTCGGTTTTTTAAAGAGTTTATATATTTATTATTTGCTTTTACTTTAAATACGGTAAATAATTTACTTTTCTTCGTTAAAAATAAAGTATTTTTGTTAGAGACGTTAAAGAAAATTTGGATATTTGTCATCCTTTACTCAATCTTTTCATACTTTTCAAATGTTCCATATACTTTCTCCACATCTTTTGTACATTTTGTGTACCTCTGAATATCTTTAAACACCTTCGCACAGCGCTCACACTCTTGTACATCTTTGTACACCTTTTATATCGTTTTTCGCACCTTTGTACAGTATATCTTTGCATAAGTCTTTCGTATAAGTTTGTACAAATGCATGGGTGTATAAAAATGTACAAAAACTGCAAACAATTCTCGAATACAAGATATGAATGAACGTAACATATTCCATTGTTCATATACACGTACTGTATATTCATACTTGGTATGTGTTGTTCAATTCTAGATAAGTTGTACATATATTCAGTCTTAGAGTAGCCTATTTTTATATATTTTTTAATGTACAAAGATGTTCTAAAGTTGAAAATGTGTGAATAATTTGCGTATACAATATATGTATTACTAGAAAGCTTAAATTTAGAAAACATTCACAAGTATTCATTTGTTTTAAAGTGGATGAGTGCAGAAATAAAGCACAACTGATGCAGGTGAATTCAAATATAAGGCTCAATAAGGTAGACAAATACAAATATAAGGCTCAATAAGGTAGGAAAATGCAAATATAAGGCTCAAGTAAAGTATGTGTTTACAAAAATAATGCATCAAATATACCTCCTTGCTATCTTAAGAACGATCCAATTCCAGAAATACACAAAAACACGCGAGCAATTATTCAAAAAAAGAGCAAAAAATATATTTATAAATTCTTATTGTTTTGATGAAAAATTAATAAGAAAGAAATCAGATTTAAATAATTTATTTTGAGGAGGAAAAAAATAAGTGTTTGGTATGCAAATAATAAATAAAAAAAACACGCAAACAACCCACTTTCTAATTTACTCTTTACTATAAAAACATTTTTTCGTAATTTTTTGGAAGAGAAAAATGTTATTTTTAGATTGAAAAGAGGGCATCCAATGTTTATTTACAACACGCGTGAGTATTTTTTTGGGAGTATTTTTAGAAGAAAGAAGTATTATTCCCTTTCCTATTTTTGTTTGTCAAATAAACAGTCAAATGTTGACATTTTTCAAAAAAATACATAAAAAACTTCTTTTTTTTGAATTTTTCAATTTATGTTTACCTGAATTGACTCTAAATATTATTATTATTATTATTACTACAATCGAATTTCCAATAATGTCCACCTCCCAACAATGCCTGTAAACAGTGGCCATTTTTTAGAAACAACGGTCAGTTTTTGTTTCCGTCGGAATGAAGAAATGATGGATACAGGAAGAAAACAAAGAATATTTAATTCGTGTTCTTAAATGTCTGATAACTTTTCTGATTTCCTTACTCTAATAATGTTTTTCGTGATATATTTAGTATACTACAAGTATTATCTTCCTTTTCGTGACATCCTTACTCCACTGATATCTTTCGTGACATCCTTACTCCACTGATATCTTTCGTGACATCCTTACTCTACTTCGTGGCATTATGAATTGACTGATACCTTTGTGGAATCACAAATCGAGTGATACCTTTGTGGCATCACAAATCGAGTGATACCTTTGTGGCATTATGAATTGACTGATACCTTTGTGGCATCACGAATCGAGTGATACCTTTGTGGCATCACAAATCGAGTGATACCTTTGTGGCATTATGAATTGACTGATACCTTTGTGGCATCACGAATCGAGTGATACCTTTGTGGCATCACAAATCGAGTGATACCTTTGTGGCATTATGAATTGACTGATACCTTTGTGGCATCACGAATCGAGTGATACCTTTGTGGCATCACAAATCGAGTGATACCTTTGTGGCATTATGAATTGACTGATACCTTTGTGGCATCACGAATCGAGTGATACCTTTGTGGCATCACAAATCGAGTGATACCTTTGTGGCATTATGAATTGACTGATACCTTTGTGGCATCACGAATCGAGTGATACCTTTGTGGCATCACAAATCGAGTGATACCTTTGTGGCATTATGAATTGACTGATACCTTTGTGGCATCACGAATCGAGTGATACCTTTGTGGCATCACAAATCGAGTGATACCTTTGTGGCATTATGAATTGACTGATACCTTTGTGGCATCACGAATCGAGTGATACCTTTGTGGCATCACAAATCGAGTGATACCTTTGTGGCATTATGAATTGACTGATACCTTTGTGGCATCACGAATCGAGTGATACCTTTGTGGCATCACAAATCGAGTGATACCTTTGTGGCATTATGAATTGACTGATAACTTTGTGGCATCACGAATCGAGTGATACCTTTGTGGATTTATGAAACTACTGACATCTTTAATGGTTTTGTGGAGTTCTTATTCTACTGACATCTTTCGTGGAACCCCTTACTTAGCGATCATTTTCTTAATCTGTCTTTCATGATATCTTTATAACACTGATATCTTTCTGATATTATTAAAATTTATTACATTTTTCTTGAAGTTCTTAGTTCTTTCGTTGTATCCTTAGTCCTGTGTTATCCTCCACAGTACCTACACCTTTCTGTCTTTAATATAATAAATTCTTTTATATGTTTTATGGTATAAAAGTGTTCTGATATCACTTTGATAGGGTTTAAAACATATAAAAAAAAATAAGAAGTGAAATTAGGGATCTTTTTTAGGATGTTGAGTATCCAAAAACACTAAACAATAGAAAAAATAGATACAAAATAGATTTATTTAGAGACGAAATATATAAGTGATTTTCAAAAATATTTTTTAGTGATTAAGTATTAAAGAAATCGAATTATTCCTAAAAGCCCTTTTAAATATTAAAAAATACTATTAAAAAATAATAAAATTGAACCCAATTCCAGCTTCACATTGAATTTTTTCTTCTAAAAAATACGTCAAAGTTTTCAAAAAAATTCAGCTGAATTTTTCATTTATTTCTATTTTAGAAGAATTTTTTTTTTTAAAGAAAAAGAAAAAAAAATTCGATATAAGAAAAGGAGATAAAGAAAATCTTCTAAGAAGTCGAAATGATAAAAAAATGATTAAAAAATAAGAAGAGGAGGAAGAACGGAGAGACTATTATGGAAATAACTAGATCTTTAACCTAAGGCAATATCGATAATGCCTCTTTGATATCCGAACATCTCTTTTCTGTAGATACAAGTGGCCTTAGGATA
The DNA here is from genome assembly GCF_000671375.1 of Centruroides sculpturatus. Taxonomy (NCBI): domain Eukaryota; kingdom Metazoa; phylum Arthropoda; class Arachnida; order Scorpiones; family Buthidae; genus Centruroides; species Centruroides sculpturatus. Next base: position 525,917 of record NW_019384609.1, on the reverse strand, counting down.
AAGAGAAAGCAACTCGAGAGGGAGAAGAAGAAGTTAGCATCAACAATAAAACACAACTAAAAGAAGATTATATATCAAATCCACTAGTATTAAATGGATCTTTCTATGGTATCATCATATTCCAACATCCCAACATCATCTCCAAGTTATACAATTTAGAAGAGGGATTATTTAAAAAAATCTTGGGGAGATTTTACTTTAGATTTATCCTGTTATAAATTGTGTTTTTCTTTTCTTTTTTTTTTTTAAACAATAATTTATTACAAGTCACGATGAATTAAAATTGTGTTATTTCTCACGATAGGAAGTTGACGTTAAGGTATGTTTTATACGGTAAGAAATGATTAAAATTTTTAAAATTTATTGTGTTTTATTGAGTTTTTTAAGTGTATAGGATTTTATTTAGAGTTTAAACACAAAAAATTAAGTTTTTAACAACAATAAAAGAAAGAAATCCATTACTTTCAATTGAATCTTTCTATGGTATCATCGTATTTTAACATGTACAAGTTATAAAATTTAGAAGAGAGATTATTTTTTTTTAATAAAAAATTGGATTTTTAAAGATTTATCCTGTTCAATATTGGGATTTTTTTTAGAAATGAAAATAATTTATCTTCAGTGTAACTATATATCACGTTTAAGCATGGAAGAATCAAACTTGTGTAATTTCTTTTGATATTGGAGTTGATTTAAACACGCTCCTTCCCATTTCGTGTTAAATTTAAGCTGAAGAATGATTAAAATTTAAAAAAATGATGATGTTTTCTTGCTTTATTGATGTTTAAAGACAAAAAAAACTAAGGATAAGACGTTACAAAACGTAAACACAATTATATATTTGGCATGATCTTATCGATTTTCATTTGTAGATGCACTTAAACAAACAGTAGATTCGAAAACAGTGGGAGGCCCAATCAATAATCGAGTAGTTGTTTCCGCTTGTCACATTGTCAAGTCACTACGTCGAGCTATCAAGAAAACAGATCGAGAGTTCACACGCACGCACACACACACATACACACATATATACACTCAACCTAACATCTTGCAGGGTGGCTTTTCAGGGGAATAAAAAAAAAAAGAAAAATACATGTGGAGACAGTCTGCTGGGGTGCACAGAAAATGCTACTATCGATTGGATACTTCAGACTTGTACTATCCACTCACTTAGTGGGTGGTTATATCTCTGACCATCTTTGAAGTTGGCCAACAAGTGTCAACTGAGAGAATAAGGTAGAAGTCAGAAGGCACGCATGGGGATAGCATCTTATCTACACCCAAAGATAAGGAAAGAATCCACAAAATCTTTCTTTGCCTTGTTTGGTGAATTTTTTCAGCTTGGTATGTTTGTTTCTTCTATTTTTATTGATTTTTTAACACGATTTTTGAGTGTTCTATAATACTACTAGGATGTTTTCAGACGATAAAGGTTATTGGTTCTGAATGAATGGATTCGTCCAAGCTACTAACAATAGATGCAAAGGGTAGACCAGAAGGCATTTTTGATACACTAAAAATATATAAAAACGTGTATATTATTAAGACCACTAAAGTGATGCAAATATATAATAATTCGAAGTAGATAGGTGCTTGTAAATGTAAAGTATAATTGACTCAGGATCATGTAAATTAATATATAAGACAATATAGTCCTCTAGATGAGGAAATTTCGAGGAAAAATGAAGGGATAAAGGTTAAAAAGCTCAACAAACAGGTATCACATAAAAAAAAAAAATAAATAAAGGAAACGAAATTCTAAAGCAGTAACATTGTAGAACAAAAGTAATCTGCCGTAACTATCACATCTTCACAAAGTTAAACAAGAAAGTTCTTTGCTTCCTAACAGATGGCAGACACGAAAAATGACCTCACTTGGAGCCACCCGCCTTTCGGGTGTAGCTTGTAATGGGCACTTTTGTTGTCCCGCTTGCTACACCATTAGGGCTGGATGAGTAGAGGGAGAGGGAGAGAACAGACTTTCACTTCGACACCCCCTCTCTTACTTTCAACCTCCTTCAGACTAGTTCTGTAAATTCGATAGTTGGAAAAGTCGAGATAAAACGTCAATTTGTGATGGACAGATTAAAAAAAAAACACAATTATTAAATTTTTTTTAGATTATTTTTAGATTTTTTAGAATGTAGATAGATTATTGGAGATAGGACGATTAGGAAGATTGATAACAAAAGTAATTTAAATACCAAGAATGACTCAAAAGAATGATTGAAAATCAATGAGCTTAATTCCTTTTAAGCTGAAGGGCTTACTTAGTATTTAAGTTAGAGAATTTAATATCCATGATGGATGAATTATAAATAAATTAATTTTTGTTAAGAGTTGAAAGTTTTTTTAACTTATTTTTTGAGAATTTTATCAAGTTTTAAACATATTTTCTTAATAAAAACGTCGTGCCAAACTCTTTCTTCATTCTGGTTTTTATCTGGATGAAGTGATAAGGAGAATCTCTTTACCAGGATATCAAAAAGAGCATCTTCTTGAAGAGATGCTCTTCTTGATATTTCTTTATCTTTAAACATCAAAATGCTCTTCTTTACACTTCTATATCTTCAAATAAATAATTATTTTTCTTTCTTTTTCATCTTCAAACGTAGAAGTGCTCTTCTTTATCCGCTGCATTAAACAAGAAGTTACACTTCAAACATCTTTCTATCATTAAATATGAAAGTACTTTTCATATTTATCTTCAAATAAAAAATTATATTTCTTTATATTTAAACAGAGATTCGAATAGTATTTCTTTGTTTAAGCATTCTTCTTTGTGCTTTATACAGTGGAAGCAACTTATCATTAATCATGTAGATACTCCTCTTCTCATATCTGATATTTTGGGAGTATGACCCAGTATATGACTAAATTTATCCAAGAAGACAAAGAAAGATATACCTGCGAAGTAAAGTGTGTTATTCACACGTAGATGTATACCTGTAATGTTTCTTTGTAGGTATATAAGAGAAGTGTACTGTACAGTACGTGTAACAGAAGCTAAAGAAGGCCCTATAAGAAGCGTAACTATAATCAGTTTCGTCTATTTTAATAAGAAATTAATAAAGTATATCTGTATACCTTTCATAAACCTCTTAATGAATCTCCAAAAAAGGTCTACTTATCAGTTAAAATCGTTTGTATATCTTCAAATAAACAAAAAATGCACACGTATATCTTGCATTTTGATATAATTGTACATCTATAGTCCTTGACAGGGTAAATTTTTTGTATATCTTTAAAAGATGTATATCTTATACTGTACATTCCTATATTTTAAAGAGGTATATCACCTGTAAAAGTATATAATATCTTTATAGCCTCATATGTCTGTATGTATACTCTTAAAAGGCCAATTTACTTGAACATCTGATATACATACCTTGTTTTTCTTTAGATATTCAGAATTTAGAGGTGATATATCATTTTAAAATATAGAATGCTTAATTTTTAAAGCAACAGTACGAAAGTATATCTGTATATCTCGTGTGCAGATATATCAACCCTTTAGGGATATACATGCCAAGTTATGAGGTCATAAAGATGTTATATACTTCCGTTTTTCTAACCGAGGAAATGATAAAGTGGGATAAAGAAGAAGAAGAAGAAAGAAGCTCAAGATAACAGGATAAACTAGTAGAGTAACAAAGATGATAGCAATATAATTTTCCAAATATATCCTACGAGTAACGAGTTTTACTTATCCCATTATCCACAGTTGCATATATCAAAACCATAAATTGAATAAAGAGATAAAACAAGCTTACCCTTTGTTACACCGCCATTTTTTTTCCCTACAAAATCCTATCCAAACCGCAAGAGAATTGCGGTCAGGTGCACCCCACATCAAATGTGCATAGATGCATATATGCAAACAGTACGTGACTCAACAACATAGACATGTCATTTCATGTATAAATTATTCAAGTTGAAAGCGGTAAGTAGTAGTAGTAGTAGCAGCAGCAGCAGCAGCAGCAGCAGCAACAGCAGGAGGAGTAAAAGTAGGAGTACAATTCCCTTGCAACCCCTTTTCTATAGGTTAGAGAACAGAGATGCCGGGACACCTAACAGAAAACTAATCTCATCTACCCAACCACTGCCGACAAAGAAGTGAAATAATCAGAAAACTGGGGGTGGCAAATCAAAAACTGGATAAGGGGGGATGAGCAGGAGATGAAGGGGTTTTACGTATGCCCCTAGGCATAGTGACGTTTGCATTTATTAACGTTTAAGAATGAGTCATGAGTGTGTTTCGTGACATCTGCCTGTCTCTTCTTGTCAAGCGTATGAGTTATCCCAAAGGGTTCGTGATACGCGAGTTACTGCTTGATAGGTGGAAGATTAGTATAAAGGGGAAGGGGAAAAAATCCCCAAGGCAAATTAGAATCGAAAATTTTGAGAAATTTTGGCTGTTTTTTTGAGGGGGATGTCGATGAAAAATGATGCTGAGGTGTCTAATTTGTTTATAAGTTAAAGTTAGGTCTTACGTAATTTGTTTTTTTTTTAAAATAGGGATAAATTTGGAAGGTTT
>NW_019384609.1:502389-521055 GCF_000671375.1 Centruroides sculpturatus | reverse complement strand
AGCGTGGTAGATTATTGAACATTCTTAAAGCGTGATAGATAATTGAGCCTTTGTGAAACGTGTAAGGTAACTAAGCCTCCATGAAGCGTGGTAGATTATTGAGCCTTTGTGAAGTGTGTTAGGTAATTAAGCCTCCTTGTAGCGCGGTAGATTATTGAACATTCTTAAAGCGTGATAGATAATTGAGCCTTTGTGAAACGTGTAAGGTAACTAAGCCTCCATGAAGCGTGGTAGATTATTGAGCCTTTGTGAAGTGTGTTAGGTAATTAAGCCTCCTTGTAGCGCGGTAGATTATTAAACATTCTTTAATCGTGATAGATAATTGAGCCGCCTTAATATAGAATAGAAAGATGTGCCCTATTAAGTGTTGTAAATTGTACACCTTTAAGAAGTGTCGAGAATAATTATGCCACTTTAAAGTGTGCTAGTTCTTATTTAAGATATAATATAGTCTAATTTCTTTAAAGTGTAGTGGAAAATCCTACACACTTGTGGTAGAAATTGTGCTTCGTTGAAGTATAGTGGAAATTTTTGCAATTTCATAGTGTAATAGTAAACTGTTCTACTTAATTTATTATAGAAGATTGCGAACTCTTTAATGCCTGGTAGAAATTTTACCACAGTTTCCTACGAAACTTTTTTTTTTTGATGGAAAACTGTGGCAAAAATTGCACAACTTTAAAGTCGTAGGGTGTGAAATGGCGCTTCTTTAAAGTGTAATGAAAAAACTGATTTAAAAAAGTGGTGGTAGCAACTGTGCTCCTTACAGTACGGTGTAAAATTGCACACATTTTAAAACGTAAGAGGAAACTGCGTGGTAGAAATTGTGCTTAAAGATGTGGTGATTAACTACATGTGGTGATGTGGTGGATCTCTTTAAGGATAGTGGAAAGATATGACATGAAATTTTTGACATCTTAAAATATAAAAGTAACTTTTCACTTAAAAAGTATAAAGTAGGATCAGAAATTGTGTAGTTTACACCTTAAATTATAATAGAAAATGTACAGCTTAGAGAATAGAAAGGAATTTGTTTCTGCTCTTCCTATTTTGTTTATTAAACAAATCATCAACATCTTAAACAATTTACCTACTTCCTTCCTATCAACTAAACACGCTCAGAGGTATACAAAATGTAAACTCGTTTCACACTTCGATCCTTAATGTGAGTAAGTTTAACATTATTAATTCATTAAATTGTAGCTTTAGTATATAATTGATTTTTTTCTCCAATTACAAAGTATTTTTCGCTAATAATTCGTAATGGTCCCCCCCCTCTTTCTCTCTCTCTTTCGATAATGATGTCTCTCATTATATGAAGTAAGGAAGAAAAAATATATATCTAGAAAAATAAATAACAGAAAGAATCACTTAGAAGAGATGGATGTTGCCTCGCGGCTTCAAAACTCAAAAACTTTAATGGTAGGATTTACGCTATCCTGACAAATGATCCTTAAAAAAAATATTATTGCAGTTAATTTTGATTTTATAGAGATTTTCTTTTACGTTTTTTCTTACTTTAAATTGATTCTATAAGCTATAACTTTATAAATATTTACTCCATTTTTAATGGGATTCGTATTAACAGCATCCTCATCCTCCGCATCACTTTATCCACAATCTTCTTTTTTCTGATTAAAACTAAACTATATTAAGATCAGGATGGTTGAAGATGAAAGGGAAACATGTTAGGATATAATTAGTAAATGGAAGTGGACTCACTCGGTCCATCAAGTAAACAAGAACGGTCGAATTTGGTCAATTATAGGTTGCCATTTTGATTTGGTGAATGGAACGAGTGTGTTGACTAACTAAATTTAGTTTTTCTACTTATTTTATAATTCGAATAACTTATATTTATTTAATGTAGTAACTTTAGATAGTATTTCACTGATTTAAACTTAAAAATTGTATATATATATATATATATTTAAAATTTTGATATTTTTTCAGCTCCTCAACGTAAGGATATGTAGTGAATAATGTATGGTATCGCATCACGAAACAATTTCTTTTTTTAATTTTACAGTTTCGATTTGTAAAAATTACTTCAAGAAACATATTTATCTAAGATTTATGATGTAATTTCTTCCAGAAAATTGAAAATATTGAATAAAAATCGATGATAATTTATCACGTAAACAGAGATGTTAGGAGGTACTTTAATATATTTAAGCTACTATAGAAAATCACTGATTATACGTTTAAGAGTAATTTTAGAGCTTCAGATTTTATTTTAAATAAAAGCACAATGTCTTTTTAAATCTAATTTTAATTATTTTATAATTTTACAACCCTTATAACTTTATGAAAATAATGAAAATTAAAGCAATGTCTTCTAAGAGATGGAGTCATTTTTATGTTAATCATATACTTCTGCACATAAAAAAATCTAAATTAAATAAAAATTTACTTAAATCTCAAGACTTAATTTAATATAAAAAAGCAGAAAATTTCTTTAAAAAATTAAAGAAAAATCTATTCGTGAAGGAAACAAAGTCAATTAATGCATCATTTCCTACTCGTTAGACGAGTTCAAAGCATCGTTAATACTAAAAAAAATTCTTTTTTATCAATTTATATTATTAAAAAATACCATTTTAAAATTGATTTTTAATAAAATTTAAAAATTTTATCATTCTTTCATTCAATAAACACAAAATTTCTGCATATAAACACAAACAAATGGCTTATCTTTTAATACTTCTGACTTTGGAAGATGGAGAAGAAATCAAGTTTAGTAAGAAAAAAACAAACACATTTGTTTAAAATTTAAAACGTAATTTAATAAAGTAAAGTTTTGAAATATTGAATAAAATCAAAGAAAAGTAAAGTTAAAAAACAGTAATACAGAAGAAAAAAACAGCAGTTCTTTACGCTAAAGGAAATCTGTGAAGCAGCATGGAACAATTTAAACGTCAAGTCAATATTTAGAATAAAGAGAAAACAAGATAGGGAATATTCATCCGAGTGTAACAAGAAAACGCTAATTTTACTTCCCTATCGTATAGAATCCTCCAGGGATTCTGTATTGCACTGTCTTTTCCGCATCCTTTTCACTGAAAAAAAAAGATGCGGAGGATGCTAAGGATAAAAACTAATTTCTTGACAGGTTTTCTCTGTTTGCATTATATTTATATATAGATTTTTTTTTACTAAGTTTTTCTCTTCCAAAAAGTTCAATTACATCTGTTAGTTTCTGGTTTTTCATCTTCTAACGTTTAGAACCTACTGGGAATCGAAGATGCTCTAACATATGACTAAGAATGGTACATCTGTCCTCCTTCTTCTTACCTCTTAGGATTTATGAGGCTGCCAACTTTATAATATGATTCTTGGTGTGTGTTTTTTTTTATTTCTTCCTTCTTATCACTGTAAGAAGTGGAAGTATAGATACAGAACTGACATCAAAAGTGGAGAAATATTGATAAAAGAGTAAACTTAGGTGTTTGTTTCGTGTAAATGTTAAACTTGGATGAGTGTGACGTGTTGATAAGTGATGATATTTACCTTTTTTTTCTGCTTAGAGAAGGTTTGTTCTTATGGATCATTGGTTAATTAGTTAAAACCTTTTCTATTTTATACGCTAACATTAATCCTTTCATATAAATAATAAATAAATGTGATGTAACTAGTGCTTACTAGCCCAAAAATATGTTAATAAATTAGGAATTTTGAGTTGATATTTAAAGAATTAATAGCAGATAACCTCTATTTATCACAGAAATTAAATAATAAGCAGTTATAGTAAACTAGAAGTTAGATAATCAGTAATTTTCAGTGTTTAGATAAGGAGGAATGACTCTAAGTTTAGTTAATTGTGAGTTAATGAAAGTTAAATAATCTCTGTTTGTATAAATGTTAATCAAGTAACTACTCGTTAAGTAATTGGTAAATAAATGGTTAAATAACTTGGAGTAAACTAACCATTAGTTAAATATCTATAAGTTACTTGTTTCTATCACATATATTATTAAAGAGGGTTCCTTTAATGCTTTGCCTACTCATTAATCGACACGTGATCCTTCTAGAAGGAAGAAAAATGGAGAAAAGTTACTTCAGTACAAAACTCTGTATATTAAGACAAAAAATTAAATATCTAAACATAAAAACAACCTCATAGTTCTCATAAACGTTCATATTTGTAGCAATTATGATGATACATTTTACTTGCCTCGCGGCTTCAAAACTCAAAAACTTTAATGGTAGGATTTACGCTATCCTGACAAATGATCCTTAAAAAAAATATATTATTGCAGTTAATTTTGATTTTATAGAGATTTTCTTTTACGTTTTTTCTTACTTTAAATTGATTCTATAAGCTATAACTTTAATTCGAGACTAAGAAGAGAAATATATATATATATATAGCATTTGTCCAAACAATCTCTTCGACAAATCGAAGAGAAAAGAAAATTTTTCTCATCAGAATCGGAAGTAGATGGTAGGAAAAGTTCAGGAATTCTGACATGGCGAAAAATCTCTTTGGAAAAGTGGAGAAAAGAAGAGAAAGAAGAGGAAAAAAATGATTGACCGCAATAGAAAACTGATGCTGGAATTCCAACGGATCGTAAACGAAACTTGCTGCTATTTTCTTCCTTTTTTTGACATAGAAAACTTGCTAGAAGGTAAGAGCGAATGAAAAACAGAACAATAGAATCTTAAGGATGTAACGCATGCCAGGACATACACTCAACTTCCTAAACTTCCCTTGCAAAAAGACCTATCTTTAAGATCTTTAAACGTTTGATCAACAAAACTCTTAAGCAATTTATGAGATGTTTTTTTTTTCCTCACCCTTCAATTGATTGTAGTAACTTAGAAAGTGTGTTTTTTTAGAAGATACGCTATGAATTTTATTGAATTTTTTATTGAAAAGAATGTTAAAGAGCACTCGCCAAATCTATAGCTATTATAGTGTGAGTGGTGATGCTCCTTCTTAAGTTTCTTTGCTACTTTTTTTTTTTGTGTTTTATAATAAATTTGTCTTGTTATTGCCGAATTTACAATCGTTTATTGCTTTCTTTTTTTATTGTTTGGACAATATTTATTTTTCTGTAATTACTAAACATTGTCTCTTCTTCTTCCTCCTCCTCCTCCTCCTCTTCTTCTGTTTCTCTTCCTTCTTCTTTGTCATCTCTTATCCTTGTTTGCATTTTGATCGATTTTCCGTATTTTTTAATGCTTTTTTTTTAATTTTTATTTCTTAGAATGAAGAAAAAAGAAAATAAATNTTTCGGGTGTAGCTTGTAATGGGCACTTTTGTTGTCCCGCTTGCTACACCATTAGGGCTGGATGAGTAGAGGGAGAGGGAGAGAACAGACTTTCACTTCGACACCCCCTCTCTTACTTTCAACCTCCTTCAGACTAGTTCTGTAAATTCGATAGTTGGAAAAGTCGAGATAAAACGTCAATTTGTGATGGACAGATTAAAAAAAAAAAACACAATTATTAAATTTTTTTTAGATTATTTTTAGATTTTTTAGAATGTAGATAGATTATTGGAGATAGGACGATTAGGAAGATTGATAACAAAAGTAATTTAAATACCAAGAATGACTCAAAAGAATGATTGAAAATCAATGAGCTTAATTCCTTTTAAGCTGAAGGGCTTACTTAGTATTTAAGTTAGAGAATTTAATATCCATGATGGATGAATTATAAATAAATTAATTTTTGTTAAGAGTTGAAAGTTTTTTTAATTTTTATTTTTTGAGAATTTTATCAAGTTTTAAACATATTTTCTTAATAAAAACGTCGTGCCAAACTCTTTCTTCATTCTGGTTTTTATCTGGATGAAGNATCTTTCATTGACACTCAGCTAACCTCAAATGCAATTTTGTGAATTTTTTTTTTTTTTATAATGATTGTCGCTGCCAATTTGAAGACAAAAAATTAGTTTTTCAATGTTTTTCTGTTGTAAAATGCCTATTGCACTTTACAAATCTGTTGGAGCATTATGTGTGTGAAATAAAAATTTGGATAGAATGTCAGAAATATAAACTATAAGAAAGAAGTGATGAAAATTAGAGAGTAAATAAGTCTTTGCAAAATCTGTTGTAAATGTTAAAAGCTACAGGATATTTGAAATTTTAATTTCCTGTATATTGTGCAAATATGAAAGATTCTCAGGAAATAGTTATTTATATAGCAGGAAGTAGATTTGAATTTGAAGGCTTCGGGTAAATATAAGCAATTTGATTTTTTTTAAAAATGAAGTTTTGTTTTTTTAAAATTTTTAATTTTATCCTAAATTTTAGGTGTTATAGATGATTGAGCCTTTGTGAAGCGTGGTAGATTGTTGAGCCTTTGTGAAGCATGTTAGGTAATTAAACCCCGGTGAAGAGTGGTAGATTATTGAGCCTTTGTGAAGCGTGGTAGGTTATTGAACATTCTTAAAGCGTGATAGATAATTGAGCCTTTGTGAAACGTGTAAGGTAACTAAACCTCCATGAAGCGTGGTAGATTATTGAGCCTTTGTGAAGTGTGTTAGGTAATTAAGCCTCCTTGTAGCGCGGTAGATTATTGAACATTCTTAAAGCGTGATAGATAATTGAGCCTTTGTGAAACGTGTAAGGTAACTAAACCTCCATGAAGCGTGGTAGATTATTGAGCCTTTGTGAAGTGTGTTAGGTAATTAAGCCTCCTTGTAGCGCGGTAGATTATTGAACATTCTTAAAGCCTTTGTGAAACGTGTAAGGTAACTAAGCCTCCATGAAGCGTGGTAGATTATTGAGCCTTTGTGAAGTGTGTTAGGTAATTAAGCCTCCTTGTAGCGCGGTAGATTATTAAACATTCTTTAATCGTGATAGATAATTGAGCCGCCTTAATATAGAATAGAAAGATGTGCCCTATTAAGTGTTGTAAATTGTACACTTTTAAGAAGTGTCGAGAATAATTATGCCACTTTAAAGTGTGCTAGTTCTTATTTAAGATATAATATAGTCTAATTTCTTTAAAGTGTAGTGGAAAATCCTACACACTTGTGGTAGAAATTGTGCTTCGTTGAAGTATAGTGGAAATTTTTGCAATTTCATAGTGTAATAGTAAACTGTTCTACTTAATTTATTATAGAAGATTGCGAACTCTTTAATGCCTGGTAGAAATTTTACCACAGTTTCCTACGAAACTTTTTTTTTTTGATGGAAAACTGTGGCAAAAATTGCACAACTTTAAAGTCGTAGGGTGTGAAATGGCGCTTCTTTAAAGTGTAATGAAAAAACTGATTTAAAAGTGTGGTGGTAGCAACTGTGCTCCTTACAGTACGGTGTAAAATTGCACACATTTTAAAACGTAAGAGGAAACTGCGTGGTAGAAATTGTGCTTAAAGATGTGGTGATTAACTACATGTGGTGATGTGGTGGATCTCTTTAAGGATAGTGGAAAGATATGACATGAAATTTTTGACATCTTAAAATATAAAAGTAACTTTTCACTTAAAAAGTATAAAGTAGGATCAGAAATTGTGTAGTTTACACCTTAAATTATAATAGAAAATGTACAGCTTAGAGAATAGAAAGGAATTTGTTTCTGCTCTTCCTATTTTGTTTATTAAACAAATCATCAACATCTTAAACAATTTACCTACTTCCTTCCTATCAACTAAACACGCTCAGAGGTATACAAAATGTAAACTCGTTTCACACTTCGATCCTTAATGTGAGTAAGTTTAACATTATTAATTCATTAAATTGTAGCTTTAGTATATAATTGATTTTTTTCTCCAATTACAAAGTATTTTTCGCTAATAATTCGTAATGGTCCCCCCCCTCTTTCTCTCTCTCTTTCGATAATGATGTCTCTCATTATATGAAGTAAGGAAGAAAAAATATATATCTAGAAAAATAAATAACAGAAAGAATCACTTAGAAGAGATGGATGTTGCCTCGCGGCTTCAAAACTCAAAAACTTTAATGGTAGGATTTACGCTATCCTGACAAATGATCCTTAAAAAAAATATTATTGCAGTTAATTTTGATTTTATAGAGATTTTCTTTTACGTTTTTTCTTACTTTAAATTGATTCTATAAGCTATAACTTTATAAATATTTACTCCATTTTTAATGGGATTCGTATTAACAGCATCCTCATCCTCCGCATCACTTTATCCACAATCTTCTTTTTTCTGATTAAAACTAAACTATATTAAGATCAGGATGGTTGAAGATGAAAGGGAAACATGTTAGGATATAATTAGTAAATGGAAGTGGACTCACTCGGTCCATCAAGTAAACAAGAACGGTCGAATTTGGTCAATTATAGGTTGCCATTTTGATTTGGTGAATGGAACGAGTGTGTTGACTAACTAAATTTAGTTTTTCTACTTATTTTATAATTCGAATAACTTATATTTATTTAATGTAGTAACTTTAGATAGTATTTCACTGATTTAAACTTAAAAATTGTATATATATATATATATATTTAAAATTTTGATATTTTTTCAGCTCCTCAACGTAAGGATATGTAGTGAATAATGTATGGTATCGCATCACGAAACAATTTCTTTTTTTAATTTTACAGTTTCGATTTGTAAAAATTACTTCAAGAAACATATTTATCTAAGATTTATGATGTAATTTCTTCCAGAAAATTGAAAATATTGAATAAAAATCGATGATAATTTATCACGTAAACAGAGATGTTAGGAGGTACTTTAATATATTTAAGCTACTATAGAAAATCACTGATTATACGTTTAAGAGTAATTTTAGAGCTTCAGATTTTATTTTAAATAAAAGCACAATGTCTTTTTAAATCTAATTTTAATTANTAATATCCATGATGGATGAATTATAAATAAATTAATTTTTGTTAAGAGTTGAAAGTTTTTTTAACTTATTTTTTGAGAATTTTATCAAGTTTTAAACATATTTTCTTAATAAAAACGTCGTGCCAAACTCTTTCTTCATTCTGGTTTTTATCTGGATGAAGTGATAAGGAGAATCTCTTTACCAGGATATCAAAAAGAGCATCTTCTTGAAGAGATGCTCTTCTTGATATTTCTTTATCTTTAAACATCAAAATGCTCTTCTTTACACTTCTATATCTTCAAATAAATAATTATTTTTCTTTCTTTTTCATCTTCAAACGTAGAAGTGCTCTTCTTTATCCGCTGCATTAAACAAGAAGTTACACTTCAAACATCTTTCTATCATTAAATATGAAAGTACTTTTCATATTTATCTTCAAATAAAAAATTATATTTCTTTATATTTAAACAGAGATTCGAATAGTATTTCTTTGTTTAAGCATTCTTCTTTGTGCTTTATACAGTGGAAGCAACTTATCATTAATCATGTAGATACTCCTCTTCTCATATCTGATATTTTGGGAGTATGACCCAGTATATGACTAAATTTATCCAAGAAGACAAAGAAAGATATACCTGCGAAGTAAAGTGTGTTATTCACACGTAGATGTATACCTGTAATGTTTCTTTGTAGGTATATAAGAGAAGTGTACTGTACAGTACGTGTAACAGAAGCTAAAGAAGGCCCTATAAGAAGCGTAACTATAATCAGTTTCGTCTATTTTAATAAGAAATTAATAAAGTATATCTGTATACCTTTCATAAACCTCTTAATGAATCTCCAAAAAAGGTCTACTTATCAGTTAAAATCGTTTGTATATCTTCAAATAAACAAAAAATGCACACGTATATCTTGCATTTTGATATAATTGTACATCTATAGTCCTTGACAGGGTAAATTTTTTGTATATCTTTAAAAGATGTATATCTTATACTGTACATTCCTATATTTTAAAGAGGTATATCACCTGTAAAAGTATATAATATCTTTATAGCCTCATATGTCTGTATGTATACTCTTAAAAGGCCAATTTACTTGAACATCTGATATACATACCTTGTTTTTCTTTAGATATTCAGAATTTAGAGGTGATATATCATTTTAAAATATAGAATGCTTAATTTTTAAAGCAACAGTACGAAAGTATATCTGTATATCTCGTGTGCAGATATATCAACCCTTTAGGGATATACATGCCAAGTTATGAGGTCATAAAGATGTTATATACTTCCGTTTTTCTAACCGAGGAAATGATAAAGTGGGATAAAGAAGAAGAAGAAGAAAGAAGCTCAAGATAACAGGATAAACTAGTAGAGTAACAAAGATGATAGCAATATAATTTTCCAAATATATCCTACGAGTAACGAGTTTTACTTATCCCATTATCCACAGTTGCATATATCAAAACCATAAATTGAATAAAGAGATAAAACAAGCTTACCCTTTGTTACACCGCCATTTTTTTTCCCTACAAAACCCTATCCAAACCGCAAGAGAATTGCGGTCAGGTGCACCCCACATCAAATGTGCATAGATGCATATATGCAAACAGTACGTGACTCAACAACATAGACATGTCATTTCATGTATAAATTATTCAAGTTGAAAGCGGTAAGTAGTAGTAGTAGTAGCAGCAGCAGCAGCAGCAGCAGCAGCAACAGCAGGAGGAGTAAAAGTAGGAGTACAATTCCCTTGCAACCCCTTTTCTATAGGTTAGAGAACAGAGATGCCGGGACACCTAACAGAAAACTAATCTCATCTACCCAACCACTGCCGACAAAGAAGTGAAATAATCAGAAAACTGGGGGTGGCAAATCAAAAACTGGATAAGGGGGGATGAGCAGGAGATGAAGGGGTTTTACGTATGCCCCTAGGCATAGTGACGTTTGCATTTATTAACGTTTAAGAATGAGTCATGAGTGTGTTTCGTGACATCTGCCTGTCTCTTCTTGTCAAGCGTATGAGTTATCCCAAAGGGTTCGTGATACGCGAGTTACTGCTTGATAGGTGGAAGATTAGTATAAAGGGGAAGGGGAAAAAAATCCCCAAGGCAAATTAGAATCGAAAATTTTGAGAAATTTCGGCTGTTTTTTTGAGGGGGATGTCGATGAAAAATGATGCTGAGGTGTCTAATTTGTTTATAAGTTAAAGTTAGGTCTTACGTAATTTGTTTTTTTTTGGTTAAAATAGGGATAAATTTGGAAGGTTTTAAGGGTAAGAATTCAAGAAAATTTTGACCTTTTTAAAGACTGGAGCAAAATGAGTTTTAAAGGTAAAAATTTTGACAGTTTAAAGAGTTTTAATAGAAAAATTAATACTTTTTGATAAAGAAAAATCGATAAAAGAAGGTAAAAATTCTTCTAGAAAAATTAGAATGGAAAATTTTAAGAATTTTCCTTCTTAAATAAAGAATTTAACGTAAATATTCGTCTGGAATCATCATATTCTTTCAAATAAAATGTACAGGAGCCCGAATAAATCAGATTTATTCACAGATTTAAAGGAAAAATCGTATAAAATAATGTAGTAAGAGCATGAAGAAATGATTACTCAGCATAATTTATAGATCTAGAGAAACAAGTTGACATTTCCGCTTGGAAGAAAAAGTAGAATAAAAGTCAATAACGAAAATATAACGCTATTTATCGATCTTTCACGAACTCAATCAACATCAGTCGCATGCACATGACAGAATCTTGACTAGAACAGTCATTTCAATACATCTTGTTCAAGAAATTCCTTCAAGTTTCGATCGAAAAATCGTGTATATAACGTACTAGAATTGTTACACAGTTAACACAGATAAGTTTATATAGATGTTAGAAGATGAGAGTGATGATAAACGAATTTTAATGATGCAGAAACACAGTGAAACAAATGACATACATACAGTGATATCTGTGTTATCTGAAGTAATGATAACGTATGATTCTAGTAAGATGCTATAGATGGAAGAGGTTAGGAAGCTAGGAAGAAGTTACCACAAATAGATCAGAATAGGATGCTAGGAAGAAGAGGATGCTGTAGATAGAAGATGGTACGATTCTAGTAAAGAAGAAAATACTATGGATTTAAAAGGATAAGTTGCAACAAAGAAGAGGATTCTCTTTTTCACCTATAGCATCCTCTTTTTCCTAGCACTCTAAGAGGATGCTGTAGATAGAATACAATGGGATGCAACTATATTATAGAGAAAATAAAATAGAGAAAAAGAAAATAAAATAGATGATAATAAACGAATTTTAATGATACAAAATTAGCAAAGATACTTACGAATAAATATAAATACATGCATTCTATTAATACGAGTTATTTAGATGTAAAAATCTAATACTGGAAAGATGAAGATGAGGATAAACAAAGAAGAAGCTGGAAGTTTATACTTTTATATCAATGTTATGCAAGATAGATAATTATTATGTGAAAATGTTAAAATTTAGTGCTAGAAAGATGAGGATAATGTAAAGAAATATCAATATGAAATCTGAGAAATATAGTTACAACCAAGTCATTGTTACGCAGATAGTGTAGATGGCTAAACACAATAGATATGTCTATATCATTTTATAAAGTGTGGACTTATCTAATATAACATAGTAGAGTGTTAGAACTTTGATACCTTATCTTAGACAAGTGTATGGTTGGGGGTGAGCGTGAAGTGTCACGCACTCTTCACGTGTTTGGAATCACGTAACTCCTTTACACAGATCGTTGCGTGATAACGGTGCGAAGTACGTCACGAACGAACGTCAATGGGTTTCCATAGAGGTAGAGGGATTGATATTTTGTTACAAAGTATACCTCACTACATCTTGCATGTTTGCAATAAGAGAAAGTGATGTGATGTGTAAGAAATTATTGCTAAAGTTTCCTTCCTCGTGTCAACTTGACAGATGAAAGTAATATTGAAGACATGAGAATGGATACTGCTATAACATTATATATATATATATATATATATATATATATATATAAAATCAACTTAATGAAACACCATTAAAAAGGGTTCCTTTCATGTTTTATCTACCTTTAATCAACATGAAAATCTTATACTAGTAAGGTAAAATAGAGAAAAAAAGAGAAGAGAAGAGGAAGAGTATATTCAATCTCCAGTTCACTTCAGCTCAGATGACATGAAATGTGACTTTCTGTATATTTTCATTCTGCCTTTACAGAAGACGAGAGGTAGACTCTTTTACTTTAATTACAGGGATAAAAATAAGAAAAAAAAATTTGAAGAAAACAGCTAAAACTTGGCCACTAGAAGAAAACAAATGAGCGACTGCATCAAGCTTACTCCAATTATCTTTAGCAAAGAAGAAATTTAGATTGAATCATAAATCACTTCTTTGTCTGTTTCAGCAAAATTTTCCCAATAATCACTAAATTTACGAGGAATATAATAAAGGAGTAGAGAAAACTTTAAACATTATTAAGTAATAGAGTAAAACTCCTTTAATCCTTTATTATGTTACGTGAATGTGTTAAGATTACGTGATTAAAGAACGACGTTGATCAACTTTTCATCACCTTAAAAAACTGTTTTCTTAATAAAGTTACTTAATGTTAAAATAATTAAATTATAATTTTAATGTTAAAAATTAATTTTATTAAGGTTTTCGTTGTGAATTTAATTTGTAATCTTGATACATTTTGTGCTATTTTTCTATAGTGATGAGGTAGAGCATTGTTTCACAATTGTATGTAATTCGTGCTTAAAATTGTTTTTAATTATTAAAAATTAATGTTTAAAGCTTTTATAATATTTAATATAATTTTTTTAGTAATTAAAATCATAAATACATTTTTTAAACATTTTTTTTTTGCAATATTATGCTAGTAATGTAATAAAGATACAAATCTCTCTTCCTCATCCTCTAGCAGCATCATTAGGATAAACTTGTTAATATAAAAATAAATTTGGGGTTCCTATAAGCTTATATATTGCTTTCTACAATAAAAAATATTTTATATATTAAAAATTGTTACGACAGAAACAAAATATAATATTGAATTTATCCAATTTTTTAAATCTCTCCTCCTCATCATCTTCAGCATCCCAATTAATTGTTATCGATTCGAAAATGTTAATTTATTAAATTATTATAAATATTTAAATAAAAAAATAATTTTATTACATTATAATCATTCTTTTCTACATTTAAGATAAAAAAAATATAGCTTTTAAACCTCTTAAAATATTTTTTAAATGAACATGGAAAATCCTTTGTAATAAAAATGCATTTATATTTGTTTTCTGGCAAAGGAATATCCTAAGATAATGCAGAAACGATAATTAAACATTGATAAAAACTAAAACTAAATTCTGAGTATGAAAGATAAGAAGGATTTATAAGATAAACAGAATAACAGACTGTTAAGAGGAGATCTACATCAGGAGAGAGTAACAGAGAGGCCATTTACAATGGGATTTACTAATCTCAATTTAGTTTCCCTTCACTAAAACCTTTTATCTCAGAAACCTCATCATTTTTTAATTATATTTCTATGCATTTTAACGATAAAAATAGTAAAATTTGCATGTTTTCAGGGATTTATTGATATTAACTATAATTATCATTTTTCCTATTAAATTTATGTAAATATATTAATTTTTCTAAGTAATTTGTTGTAAATTCTATCGTTTTAACATAAAATTACAAGATATTATTAAGATTTGTCTAATCATTTATGAAAAGTGGCATTTCATTAATCCATCCCAAGCGCATCGCGCGTTATTTTATATTATAAAATGGAAATTTATGCTTTTATCGTTGATTAAAGATAAATTATTAAAAACTCTAAGTTTATAGTTTATTTTTACAGCAGTAATCATCAAAAATTTCCATATTTTTCCATAAAAAAGCCAGATATTGTAAAATCGAAGCGGATGCTTTACGAAACAGTCTGCAACATCTATACAAAGATAAGGTAAGAGTGTGTGTGTTGCATACAAAAGAATCGAGCCAAATACCCTCGCATAGAACTTGTGGCATACCAGAGATGCTTATCTTAGTTTAAAACGTGCAAAGAAACAGCAATAACTTTAAAAAAAGTGCAGGAGTTGTGATAAGAAGAGAGCACGATTTACATTGCAGCGAATCAATTATTCATCTCATGGATCAATCAAAAATCATTATTTTCCGAAAAAAAATCTAAGACAAACTATCCTAAAATCCTAGTTTTTCTACTCCACCATATCCTACAAACATTAAGGAACAGAGCTATAAGTATAGAGAAAATCAAGCAAAAATTGTACTTCACAGATGGATATGTCTATATATTTTCCGTGTATTTTTATATTTATTTTACTACTTTAAACTACCTCAAGTCATTGTTACGGTTGGAAAATCTTTTTATATAAGTCATAAAAGTTATTTGAATGGATAGTAATAGCGTGTAAGGGTAGAGATTGTCGTAAACTCTACCTTAGATGATACCCATAAAACGAGAAAATGTTACATAAATCCAAGTATATTTGCAAAGTGTTTGGCTTGGCATTCATCCCTTTTGTTACTGTAGTAGCATCACGTTTCTGGTTACTGTTAATAGCCACCGATTTGATTTGTGTTTGCTCTATTAATGAAGGGAGAAATGTGTTCAAGAATGCAAGAATTCTGTACCTTTTTTTTCTTATACACCAAATGAATTATTCAATAGTTTTAAATGTAAAAAAAATCCAGTTATTTTCTAATTATTTTTGCAAATGATGTAAAACAGCATCTAACCCATCAGAAATTTGCATCAATTCTTGCTCCAGTGACTTCATCAATTTAATAATTGCTCGAGAAAATTCCAACTTGTTTTCTTTCTTCTTCAACCTCAACAGTTATGTTTTCGAGTGATGCGGAGGATCAATAATTTTTTGTATAATTTAAGAAGCATTTTTATATATTTTATTGCAGAAAAATAATATTATTATAGTTATTTTGTCTAAATCTTTTCAATGGCCTCCACAATCCATCAAAAATCCTCATCAGTTCAACCTCTAAAATCCTTTTTTTCCAGATGATGCGGATGAGCTATCATTTTTATATTTCAGATGAATAAAATATCTCTTAAAGAGCAATATTTTTTTGGTAATTTTAAGAATATTCTAACGCAAAAAAAATTATTATTCTTGTAAATAATTCAATAACATCCAACCTATTAAATTCCGTACCATTTTTCTATTTAAAGATGTAAAAATCCAACATTATTTTTAACGTGCAACCTCTAAAAATCATATTCTCCAGGTGATGCGGAAGATCAGTAATTCTTTCTTATCTTTTAAGTAAAAATACAAAATTTAAAGTAGCTATTAAAGATAAAACTACCCCAAAAACAGCATAATAATAATAATAAGGCTATAAACCATAAAAATTTCATCTAAAAAATCGAATTTAATGATGAAGATCATTACATAGGGAGGCGAAAAAGATGATGTCAGAAGAGAAGACATTATTTATTTGCAAATTAATGTATGTTTCTTCATCGCTGCTCACGTTGACAGATGTAAAATAGCTTTACTATTTATAATCTCATTCTTTATGCTAATTATAGATATTTAACTGCCGTACTTCTAACGTTACAACAAAGAAAAACTCCAAAAAAACCAATCAAATTTTATTTTTTTTTTAGTATTGAAATTTATCAGAGAATTCTTCTTCCTCTTCTTCTGCTTCTAGAGGTATAAACTTATAAATTTTTATTGCAAAACTACAACTGTCTTGCTCTTATTTACATATAAATTATGATGAAAATCTCAATTAAATTTTTTAGAAAAAATCAATAAATGTTGTGGGAGTTGTTTTCTTTTTTTAAGTGAAACATATATTTAAGAAAGGTAAAGTAATTATGCAAATAGCCATCTTATCTTTTAACATGTATTGGATGAGTTGTCAATTTTTAAATAAGGTTTTTCTATTTTTTTTTATGTAAATGGTGTTTTTTTGAATAAATTCTCCTCATTTAGATGTTCTTTAGATAGTTTTCTTCTTTATTTTTATAATTATTTATGCTGCTGTATAGTAGAAACACATGTACAATGCTGTTCTTCTGTACAATGCTTGTGACTGTTGATAGTGCTGCTGTACGAAATGACAGGATATTTTTACACTTGTTTACAAGAAACGTAACAGTTTTATGAGAAATTATAACTGTATTATGTTGTAGAAAGGAACTTAATTGAGGTTATAGGTAAAAACTGGTAAGAAAACTGGTGTTATAAGGAGAAGCACATAAAATGGTGCAGTAGGGAGAAGTACACAGAACCAAATGGTGCTACAAGAGAAAACGTAACCCTTTAAACCAAGCACAACCAAATACTATTATGTGAGGAATTAGACCAAACTTTGCCTCCTTCCTAGAACAAGTTAGTGTTGTCATACAGAACAATATTATTCCTATTGTAACTGCTGTAGAGAAGTCTTGTAATGGCACCCTGCAATGATATTCAGCATTGAAACAGAAACTGATATTTATAATGCTTCTCCTACGAGTTACACAGGAAGTTACATTTAATAAATACCTTAAACAATATTTTTCATTTATTTATTAAATTAAATCGAATTTTTCTCAATATTTTTTTTTTCTAAAAATAACAACATTGAAAACTGTTCCTGCATCTGTTTTATATATCATATACCACTTTCCATCATCGAAAAGTCATTAATATGAAGTTCTTTATGATGTTGGATCCATAAGCAACTTTTAATCGCATCTAGAACCATCACATATGCTCCCCATTCTGTAGCTTGATATAAAGCATCAATGACTGTAACGTCTTACGATCCAAAACTTGTCATCCATCAACTCATAAGACGTACAGTTTGCAAAGGAGAAGCATTAAAAGTTGCCGAAGATCCCTTCCCTATCACTATCGCATGTGGCAATTAATCCATCATCGTACCATGAGCAACCCATCAAGAAATATTTATTTTCCTTCATCAAATTGCTTACTAATTGTTACAAAATTAACGTATTAACTGATATTTCTAAAGGAAAATATATAAATTAGCAAAAGATTTTCATCCGGATCAATGAACCAGAAGAAAATTCTGCAAGGCAAAAAGAGATGTTTTCAACTTAAGCTGATTACTCCTGTTTTCTATTTTCTTTAAATCTCTTGTCCGAAATTTTCTGGTGACAATAAAATACGATTTATAATCACTACAAATCCGGATAACGTCACTAATCCAGCGATAAGTTTGAAAGGAACAAAAAGAATTCTTCTTCCTCCTTCTCCAATTCCAAAAAAAAAAACACGAAAATCTAATTAACTTTGTAGACTGGAAAATTTCGTAAAAAATTCTGTTTTAGTACAGAATTAAAGGATTTAACAGTTAAATAATTCTAATACTTTAAGTTAAGTAGCAAAAAAAAAGAAATATTTCTAAGAAAAATGCGAATTTCTGAACATCTTTCAAACCGGGCACGCGTTGTCCAAACAGTTTTGTACGTTGGTCGAAGCGTGTCGATTAATGAATCAATTTTCGATAATGCACACCAACTCAGTTTTCAATAATACATTAAATTACTTAGCAGCTGATGTCTCACTCCCCCCATTTAGAAGAGAGAAGCATTAGTAATAATTAGATAAAACTAAGCTGCTACCGGCTTAACTTGAGCCGGATTTGGGCGGAGAAGGTTAAAGTTCGCTAGTAGAGATTCAATTTTCGATGTAGTCACACTTGTTATAAAGATTTATCACGTTCAATATCAAAAATCCGAGTGACGAAAGTGATGGATTAGTTATAAATTGATTTTTCCTTGCTCCAACGATGTTGCTTATAACTGTATCAAGAGTAATATTGGGCGGAGCAACAGGAGAATTTTCTGCACTTTAATATCGATTTTTATGTAGAAAAATAAC